>NC_053113.1:12769927-13049927 GCF_010015445.1 Perca fluviatilis | reverse complement strand
TGGGTCAAGAACTAGTGCGCGAAATAAGATCTGAGTCGAAATAGGTACAACTGAAAAGACTTTGTCGATCACGTCAGAAAAGTGACTAAAGAGTGATGCTCGAGTCCTCTGAACGTGATCATATGTGAATGGAAGACACTCAGAGGAAACCCACCAGATCATATCTCTGCAGACACTGCTACTTGTGTTTACACTGCCGTTCAAAAGTTTGGAATCAGCTGATGTTCTTATTCTTTCCTTCAATAATAACTACCGGTATTTTAACAGATAAAAAAAACATTATAATTCAGACAAGCAAATGTTTTATTTACATGTGAAATAGTTTGTGCCCCAAAAGAAGAAAAATGAAATGATTCAAACTTGCAACGGTGCAACTGGGCTCTATATATTGAGTTGTTGTGGTTTTTTTGGGGCCCTTTGCTGTCTGCTCAGTGGTTAGATTGAAGAGGTTTAAACTAGAGCTGCACAATTAATTGTGCAATTTTGGCCTACGAATCCTATCCTACAGACTAGAGAAAAAAATCCAATTGTTTGGTACAGTCATCAGATCCTCGCACAAATCACACAATCATTTTAATTTGAATATTTTTCAATGAGAATGATCCAAAAGTGATCATTCCCTCCGAAATCGTGAATCATATCGCAATTTAATATCAATCAAATAATTTAAATTTCATATTGTCCTCATATGGTGCAGCCCTAGTTTAAACTGTGATTTATCAGCCCACAGTATGTTCAGCTGATGTTCCAACAGTGCTAACCCTAGACTAACCTGTTTTTATCGTGAAGTTTGAAGATGATCTGCTAAATGTTAATTCCGGCTTGTTATGGGCTGCATCATTGTGCACCAGCCACTGAAACAGGAAGCTGTTCCTATTTTTTAACTCTGCACACATGTTGATGCTAATCTTTTACCACTTCTTTTACCAATGACTGCTGACATACAGTATTCCCTTCTCTTTGTAAGGGTATTCATATTGTTAAACGCTTGGCTGAATATGATAAACCTGTTCTGTTCTTTGCTGTGGTGGTGTTGTTGTTGTCTAACAGGTAAAGCCAGCACACCGGTGGACAGTTAGAGAAAGGAAGTGTGTGCTGTGTGCCTCGGCAGGTAGAAATGTTGCCTGGGTGCATGCCACCAAGTCTGCAATGCTGATGATTCTTCTTTCACACAGTCAATTTAACGTTTAGTGATCTACTTGATATGGGCAATTCATACTGTTTCTCTTTTTTTTCCTGTAATATACAATTTATATATATATATATGTGTTGCTGACTGAAATGACACACTAATATTATTTTTTAATTAATGAAAGTTTGGACATCTGCTGATCTAGACTAAGACTGAACGATTTGGGGGGGGGGCAGATATTGCGATTACAATTCGATTTGCGATTTTTTCTTAAAAGTTTAGCTATTAAATTTGGTTCAATACTCACTGTGTAACAAATAAAACATGTGATGGAGCATTATGACATGAGACACCATCAAACTGCTCTATATTCTTATGCAAGGATGAGAACATGGATACGAATTGCCAGCGAGAAGCCTCTGATTCAACCTGAGTAGTTATCTCGAGCAGTGAAAATCACCGTAAATCAAATCTCACGGGTTAGGATGAACCAAACACGAGAGCACAGAGTCCGCAGACGACAGCAAAAATGCAGCCAGTTGTACTATGCAAATCTGACTCGTGCAGTGCAGTCACCACGTCCACATCCTTCTCTCTGACTGTCCTCATGTCAATGTCCACTCCTCTAACTGTGTGTGAACACTTGTTTTACGATTATGTTGCTTTTTCCTCACGTTATGCTTGCTTTTTATTTTGCGTTTTTGTCGCTTATTTCAAAGTTTTTGGCACTTTGAAACACCAGTATATTCACCACTAGACCTATTTATTTGCACTAGTTTTACACTTATTTTTTTGGAATTCATGGTCAATAAACCTCATTTATATGAAATTTTCTAATGGTTAAGATCAGAGGAATGAAGGTAATGGATAATCACAATCATAAGAATAGATAAGAATAAGAATCTGTCAAAGTTGAGTCAGGATAATGCTATAAAATTGAATACCCAAAATTCTATGAAAATAGAGATCTGATCCTTAATTTCCTTTGTGAAGAGCATCTTATGGAACCATCCATGTTATTTTGGGGCAATTTTGTTAAAAGAAACCCACATTTTTTAATACAGAAACTTTGAAAATGGGTCAAATTTGATCCGAGGACCCAGGACGGTTAAGGCTAAAAAGCTTCCTCCTGCTGCTGCACCATTATACACAGACATTCTGTCACCTCCATCAGTGGGGGAAGTATTCAGATCCTTTACTTCAGTAAAAGTACCAATATCACACTGTGAAAATACCCCACTACAAGTAAAAGTCATGCATTCAAAACCTTACTTAATTATTAAGTATTATCAGAAAATGTACTCAAAGTAAAAGTACTCATTTTGCAGTAAAATGTTCACCGTCACTGTTTTATTATTATTATATCTGATGTTTCTGGATTAATATTCCTGCTGCATTAATGTGTATGTTGCATTTTATGGCTGTAGATGTGGTTGTGCTCATTTATATGCTGTTGGGTAGTTTAATCTACAGCAGTGCATCATATTCTATAAGATCATCATGTGTTTGTAGCGTCGATGTCCTGTGAGAACCACGTATCTCTAAAAAGGTTTTAAACTTTTCATGGTGTCAGAAAAACTGCCCTGTTTTCAGCTTTGTGACGACGCATTTTACCAGCTGATCCGAGAGGCTTTTATTAGATTAAGAAGGAGGAGACACGTCATCCTTCAGTTTATCACAAACATTCAACATCAACACATCTGGAGATACATGGTTTTCACTGAACAGGAAGGGGATGAAAAACTGTCATCTGAAAAGTAGTCTATATCCTTGATGTTCCACTTCCGGGATTGCTCCGTTGCTTCCGCCGGATTTCACTCATTTAGGCTTTTAGATGTCCGCTGCCTTGGGCTTCCGTTTGTGTTGGCGTTCTAACCTCCGGAGGATTTCTGAGGACTATGGTTAACTGCTCCTCAGATCTCTGCAGGGTAAATCCAGACAGCTAGCTAGACTATCTGTCCAATCTGAGTTCTCTGTTGCACGACTAAAACTACTTTTGAACGTACACACGTTCCACCAAAACAAGTTCCTTCCCGAGGCTATTTTGCAGAGTCACCGCTGTGATCGGTTTAAAGAAATGCCAATAAACCAGAGCACGTTTTTCTCCCATCCCGGAATGCTGTGTGGACTAGCCAGACCTTCCTCCTCAGTGCTGTGGAGGAAGGTCTGGCAAAGCGAAACTATGTGAAAAGTAACTAAAGCTGATAGACAAATGTAGTGGAATAGAAAGTTCATGATTTACCTCTGAGATGTAGTGGAGTACAAGTATAAAGTAGCACAAAATAGAAAAACTCAAGTAAAGTACATGCTCATGGTGCATAAGTGCTGCATTTGCAGACTGAACTCGCTATACTGTCATTGTGGCAACATTGAGTGCACATGCATGTTTGATTATATCTATACGTGTGTGTGTGTGTGTGTGTGTGTGTGTGTGTGTGTGTGTGTGTGTGTGTGTGCGCGTCCATGTGTTGAGAATGAGTAACTATGCAAATGTCCCTCTCTGTAAAACAGAACAAATCAACTGACCTGTTTAGAGGAAGTGTGCTCCCTCTACAGCTAACCTGCTTTGCATCAGTAACATTTACGGCACTTCATTGTTGAACAGTTTAAGCACAGGAGAGATTAGTTTATGGTACATGCCTCCGTAAAGCCTGATATTCAAAATATCATGTCATAATATCCACAGATGCGCTGCAAACAAGCCGCTCAAAAGTAAATTACAAGCTCAAACTAAAGCCCAAATCTACTATGACATTATTCTTAATAATATTGAAATCCAGCTCAAGCCCTTTTGAATTTGGAAAATGGAACACTTAATAAATACCTCAGTTCAGTCTGGAGAGTTAAAGCACTGAATCAAAGCAACTTTCTAGAGAATAAATCAAACATTTCTAACCCAAATTATCATAAATAAATACCAACCAGTCTAAGAGTCTGACGCCTAAACACCTGAATGAGAGTATTGGCAAATGAATGAGACTAAATTCCGTCAGCCATGTTAGCATGTTAACATTAGTAGTATTATTAGTATGTTAGCATGCTATTAGCATTAGCTAGGGATGGTGGGAATTTAAACATTAGTTTTGTAGGTATTCTATTATAAACTGTCATAGACATAGGGACATTAAATGTCAGTACCGAGTTTTACCAGTATCATGTATATGGACTATATCATAAATAAACATCAGAGTAAACAGAGCAAAAGGTGAAGATGTTTCTTAACTTCCATGTTTTGAAAACAAGATGGTGCATCCCAAGGGTGAAGTGAGCGTGCCTTTTTGTGTCTTTACACACCAGAAACGTGTCTGACGCGGCGCTGCTGCTGCTAGCCTTGTCTGGACACATGGATGTTTCCCATTGATAAAATGAAATACCATGTTAAACATAAATATATACTGATTTGATTACAGCAAAGACAACGTCGGCAGTATTAAGGGCAAAATAGGCTACAGACTATTTTGTTCTGTATCGACAGGTGCAATATTTGAAAATCTATTTGTTTTTTATTTATTTATATTATATTATTATATTTATATCTACATTTATATCAAAACCTAGAGACTTTCAAACATCAACATGTCATTTATTAATATGTATTCATGTCAAAATGACATATACACATCTTTTCATCATAGTCTATTTTGCCTGGAAACCATTCCAACATGCTTGCTTGTCGGGTGAAAAATAGGCGTCGGTTCTATTTCTAGCATGCAAGCGTTTTCGGTGCGGCTCGAGCCGCGCCTGAGACGTGCGTGTCACGCCGGCAGTGTGTAAGCTCTAACCTGTTAACATGGGAGCCGAAATATGAACGGACACACCACGCAGCTGACACGCTCACGCGGCGTAGCCAGTGCGTAGGTAGCATGCAGCTAAAGACTCAGCATGAAATGTTAGCTTACCGGTAGCCTGCAGCTACACTTTTCCAGACAGCACAGAGAAACAACAGAACTGGAAACCGGCTTACTTGCAGTTTAGTGTCCCAAATTATTTTCCAAAAACTGAGGGTCTTATGTGAGACAGGTTAGGGTTAAGGTTAGGGTTAGGGTAGCACAGGTGGTTTTGCTTGTTCATAATTAATTAAGGATACTGTATGGGGAATTTGGGACACTAAACTGCACGTATACCATTTCTGTTGAATGTATATTTTCATTGTAGATGCAGCATCAAAGCAACAACACGTCCAAGCTGCTGCTCATTCAACATCCAGACACAGAAGCTCAAAGTCAACATCTTTTAAATCTTCAATTTGCTCCATCATATTTTGCTAGTTATTAAAAGTTTTAAATTGCAATTAAAAGTCTATTTTTCAATTAATACCGTGACACACAAAAACCCCAGCTGTGCTCAACATAAAAGAAGAAACATTTACTAAAATACAAATAAATCAAATCACATGAAAAGGGAAAACGTAAGAAAGAGCATTGAGACACCCAATCAGGGTCAATGGTCAAGTTACATTTCATCTTAGCACACCTGCAAAGAAAACTCCCGCCGTACACTGTCTTAACTTGCGAAAAATATACATAGTTTTTTTTTTTTGGCAATTTTGACCCTACGACGCACCTGTCTCATGTTGTAGTAAAGTATTTTTCTGTACTTTCTTAGCACAGCTCAAAGTTTTTGACTCCTTATTGAAGCTGAATCATCCTATAGAAAGTCTATGGCTTTCAAATAATGTGTTTAACTTTTGTTTAGAACTTGAGGTCCTAAAATAGTTTTTAAACAAGTGAAAATATGAAATCCGCACCTGAAGAGACGACCAACAAGACACTGACGTAGTTTGACTACAGCCCAGAGTTTAGACTGACTTCTCCTGTTTCAGTTGGAGTAAAATTGTCAAAAGAAGTAGAATACTTTCACTTTGTGTAAAACCACTTCCTCCAGCAGGGCCCGAGCCTGCACTCGAGTTGTGATTGCAATCAACCAATGAAACTGAAATCAATCACACCTATATTTCCTTTCAAAGACATTTCCAGTGAGAAGGACACAATCTATTCAACCCCGAGGAACTGAACACCTAATCATATAGTAACTATGTACATTTACTAGTACGGTACTCACAGTAAGTGCAATTGTGAGTTACTTGTAAGCCGAAAATCCGCATAGGGAGGTTGGTTGGGGTGGTGGGTGGGTCAAACAACACAGGACGTTCACCCAGGAGACCCGGGATCTTGTCCTGCGTGTCACGTTTCCTAAACCCAACCGTCCCGTTCTTCGTTGACCAAACCCAACCGTCCCGTTCTTCTTTCCCTAAACCCAACCGTCACGTTCTTGTCCCGTGTGTCATGGAAACGTAAGCCCACCCACAACCTTTTCCTTAACCTAACTGCGTCAAAAGTGAAGCCAATAGACTTTTAGCGTCAATAACAACGCCAAATGCACCTGGCCGAGTGTATTTTAGGCGATGGGAGTGAGAATGTGCTGTTCCATTTTATGCTACTTTCTACTTCTACTCCACTACATCTCAGAGAGATTTATTGTACTTTTGACACCACTACATTTGCCTGCTAACTTTAGTTTCTTTCCAGATTCAGATTATTAATACAAAATATAAATCCACTAATAAATGATGAGGTATTTTTGCAAGTTAAGCCAGTGGTTCCTAAACTTTGACATGTCAAGGACCCCTAAACTGACACAAATTAGACAACAGACCCCCATTTGATAAGATTTCGTCCCAGGGTCTCCCATCTGATAGGATTTTCAAAATCTCTAGGCCCCTATCTTGAACCCGGCGCAGCGCAGCACAAAGGGTTTGGGTTAGGGTTAGTTTAAAACTGACGCAGTTGTCAATTTCCGCTTGCTGGTCCTACAGGGAGGTGTGTTCAAGTGAGTTCTTGGCGTATTTCTAGCTTGAGGCTGTGGGAAGTGATAGCGCCATTGACCAACAAAAACCTGGTCTAAAGTCAGCATTTCATTGTTATTGCCTAGTGCTCGTGCCATTTATGATCTGCTCGCACGCTTTCATTTCATGCACGAGCAGATCAGTTCCTGTACTTTCCTGCTTCGCAAATCCGCCATCATTTTAGCAATGCACCAAGGTCCAAATGCGCCTGGCTTTTAAAGTGAATGGGAGATGACACTCTGATTGGTTTATTGCATGTTACGCCCAAAACACACCTATGAATTAATAAAGACTAAGTACAACCCTTTTGAACCATGCGCCTGGCGCACAGACCCTTTTTTCTGCCGTCAAACTAGCAAAAGTGCGCGGCCGGGTTGGTTCACTGGTAGAGCAGGCGCACATATAATGAAAAGTTCATGCCTCAACGCAGAAGGTCCAGGGTTCGAATCCGACCTATGACGATTTCCTGCATGTCTTCCCCCTCTCTCTCCCCTTTCTCACCTAGCTGTCCGGTCAAATTAAAGGTGGAAAAGCCACCAAAAAAAATCTTAAAAAAGTAAAACTAGCATGTGTTACACATTCGTACACGCCCTAAACGCACCTGCGCCAGGCGCTTCACGCCTTGCGCTTAGATCGTTAAAATAGGGCCCAAAATGTTTCATCACAGAAAGTATATGAAACCCATGATCAAAACAGTCATACATTCTGTCATTGTGTAACTTACAGATGGAATTATGATGAAAAAGTGTTTCCTCTTTTTGCTGGGAACCCCCTAGAACCCCCTCAAGGACCCACTTTGGGAACCTCTAGGCTGTTCCAAGCAGTATAGTAAAGTAATAAACACATTAATGCTTTATAATATGATATTATTATATACATTATTATAAAAATGGGCCATTCTGCATAATGAGCACTTATTATAACTTTAAGGATATTTTGATGCTAGGACTTTTGTACTTTTGCTAAAGCAAGATTTAGAAGACAGGACGTTTACTTGTAACAGAGTATTTCTACACTGTAGTAATGTTACTTTTACTTGGGTTAAAAACATGAATACTTCTTCCACCACTGGTACAGTGTGCAGTTTTAGGGATACAGAAAACTGAACCAAAGTAGGCGGAAGTAAGACACGCTTGACTTGAGACGCCAGCAGTCAGTGTGACAAACATCCCCCTTCATACTAACGAATTTACTCAGCCATACATTTCTATTTGATCTTAAAATAAAACACAGTCTTGTCTTTCAGACTCTTTCAAGGAGCCCTTCTTCCTCATAAGTTTAAATTCCTTTCTGGTTTGAAGTGAAACTCTGATCAGTGGCAGCAGCAGTACTACCACCACATTAGTAAAAAAAGTAAAAGTAGCAGCTGAAGGCTCTGACCTTAAAAACTTCTCCGTAGGTTCCTCCTCCGACTCTCAGCAGGAGCTCAAAATCATCCTGAGGGTTCCTGGTGGAGATATCCAGAGCTGCCCTGTGATGGGAATCCATGTTGATGCTCATGTTGCTAATATTCCTCTTCAGGCATGTCACACACACACACAGACACAGACACACTCTCTCTCTCTCTCTCTCCCTCACATACTCTCACACACACTCAGCACATCTACAGGCAACAAAACGGATAAACTCCCAGAAGAAGTGAGTTGCTGAGAAAAGGGACTTTGCCTGTCGTGTGTCGTTCAGCTGCCGTCATACACACACACACACACACATTCACACCTTCCTGTTTCTGTTTCTCAGCCTGTTATCGATCCTCCCTACCTCTGTCACTCCCTCCCTCTCACACCTTCCTCTCTTCTCTCTCAATTTTTTTTTTCTCAGCTCATTTACATAATCCAATTTTGCTTCCTGTTGGGTGTGTGCATGAGTGAAAGACAGACTTTTATGTGAGTGTGTTACAGATTTGTCTGTGTGTGTGTGTGTGTGTGTGTGTGTGTGTGTGTGTGTGTGTGTGTGTGTGTTTGTGTTTGTTTTAATAGTGTTCGTGTTCTTCTGTTTCTGTGCTTGTAGGGACCAACATTAAACACATTTCAAGATTAAGAAATGGTGCAACTTTTTAAAGAGCTAATGTGGGCAGATTTAAGATTAGAATTAAAGGTTAAGATCCCCCAGAGAGAGAGAGAGAGAGAGAGAGAGAGAGAGAGGGAGAGAGAGAGAGAGAGAGTGAGAGAGAGAGAGAGAGTGTGTGTGTGTGTGTGTGTGTGTGTGTGGCTTGTAGCTGATTAGTTGCAGTTGTGCTGTTTGGGGTTTTCAGCGTAAGTTTCAGTCTCAGCTTCACGCCTACTGAAATGTGTCTGTTTGTGTGTGTATGTGTGTGTGTGTGTGTGTGTGTGTGTGTGTGTGTGTGTGTGTGTGTGTGTTGCAGCTCTGCAAGAACAGTCACTCGTGCTTGGAGCTCCCTGTCAGCTTCCTGCTCAGCATTTCCCTGCCGATAAATAAGGGCACCCTTCGCATCTTGATAACAAGTTAAAATCACTTTATCAGCTGTGTATCTGGTCTGAATATTCTGTAAAGGTTACATAATGGCATTTATAGTTATCTGTAGCATCTTACAGCACTGCAGCATGTTCATTTACTAACCTGTTATCTGTTGTCCCTGTCCAGATGTTAAGCGATACCCTAAACATATAATTAAATGATATTTGTTGCAGACACCTACAACATGTTCATATCTGAGTGAGCAGGACACAGTATGCATCAGCAGAGCACACAGACAGATATTTAAAAAGAGACATAAAAAGCCTGACACACGATAATGCAGGGTGAAATTAAGAGATTTGAGTCCCATATTTAGAGGTTTGCTTCTTGACCCAGAGGGTTCGACTCCGACCTGCGGCCCTTTGCTGCATGTCGTTCCCCCTCTCTCTCCCCTTTCATTTCTTCAGCTGTCCTGTCAATAAAGGCCTAAAAATGTCCAAACAATGCATGATCAGGCATCATGTATAAGCTTGCATTATTAAAGATAAAATATACATTTTAAAGCATTGATTGAGCATCCCACCTGTCCGCTCAATACGATGTTACAGAAATGTCACTGGCCAACGATTCCTTCTTTTTGAGGGGCAAGTAGCAGACGTCGTAGTTCGAGAGAACGATTTACACGGTCTGGTTAAGTGATAGCTGGGCAGTATAAGTGGGAACAGTCGGGGATCACGGGCACTGGGTACAGCTGACAGGCTGATCCGTCACATACTGGACATGAACAAGAGTCTTTAAAAAGATTTGTTCATTTTTCGCCCGTCACTACTGGCTCCTCACCTCACCTCTGCATAGCTAAAGTCTGTGTGACTGTTGAAGTTACAGAAATGGTCGGACACAGCACCTCCATTTGTCAGAAAGGTGTGGAGGGAGGCGGTTTCCGAAGCTGTTACACCATCCGATAAGCAGTTCTGAAGAAGCAAACTGGCAGCTTCAGGCACAGCAGAGCTCTGAGCTAAATGCTAACGAGCAGGAATGCTTTTTACTGTTGCTAACATTTGTTAATTAGCACCAGACACAAAGTACAGCTGAGGCTGATGGGAAAGTAGTTACTTTTGCAGGTATTTGGTCATAAAACCAAGTATTGAACAATTACAAATACAAAAACGTATTGGTGGCGCTAGATGAGCAGTCAGATACCAGGGTTTTTATTAATAATTGTTGAGATATTTTGGATCAAAGGGGTGGACAGACCGAGCTACAGACACATCAACACTGCCATCCATAAGGCCATGCTAGTGTGGGTATAAATATGCTAAAGCAAATTAATGAGAAGAAAGAAAAGTAAGAAAAATATTGATCAGTTTCACATTAAAATAAGCAAATATATTAATCACATTTTCTCAATACTTTACTGTAATTTCTTTTAAAAATTACTAATTAAAGTACTTTACTCGTGTAATGAACCCACTTAGGGAAAAGGAGGACAAAGATAGAGTATACAAAGAAAAAACTAAAATGAATAGCCGTGGATGAGGGGAGGGGCCCAAACAGAATGCCTATATATCAGTGGTTCTCAACCTTTTTTGGGCCAGCACTCCCCTATCCATAATTCAGGTCCCTTACCGCGCACCCATGAAATAAGATGTAGGCTAGTTGCCCTGAATATTAATGACTAGGCCCTATTATTGTTATGATGATTATTATTGTTGTTACTATTGTTATCAAAAAATCATATAATTGAATGAAAAATGTTCAACGGCTATGTTCATAGACTTATTAAAGATAAATTATGGTAATGTTTGATGGAGACTTTAAAGACTTCTGTCATTAAGTGTCATTCGGTTTTTGTCATGACAAGTTGACATTGTTTGGGTTGTCTTGATTATGACAAGTTGACATTAATCAAAGTGACATCATCAGAAGTTGTCTTTGTCATGACAACTTGACATAATGTCATCCTGGTTAATGTGAAGTTGTCATTACAAAGACATCCCAAACAAATGTAATGTCAACTTGTCATGACCAAGACAACTTCCGGTAATGTCACTTTGATTAATGCCAAGTTCTCATAATCAAGACAACCCAAACAATGTCAACTTGTCATGACTAAAACCGAATGCCACTTAATGACAGAAGTCATAAACGTTCATGACTTATTTATAACGTTTATGACAAGTTCACGACAGTGTCATGTCATAGTTATGACAGTGTCATGTCACGATTATGTCGATACCTTCAAGTAAAGTGTTACCTCATAGGGGTAGTGAATCGTTGGTGTAAACTCGCCTTAAAACAAAAGCCCCCCAAGTGCACCTCAAAGCCCCCCTTTCCAAAATATTGCTTCCAGCGCCCCCCGTCATCCTCTGAACGCCCCCTGGGGGGACTGTACCGCCCCCGTTGAGAAGCACTGCTATATATGTACAGGGTCCAGAAGTTTGAACCCACTCATCTAAAAGAGCCTATCTCATTACGAGGCATTATGAAGATTAAAAGGACAACCAAGCAAGCAGCTGAAGTGTGTTACTCATTAAAAGGTTACGTTAGAAAACACATTGAAAGATAGACATCACATAATGATACCATCTTCATCGTTTGACATTTATCTTCCGTCTGCTCTGTCTGAAGGCTGCCTGCCCACATTCTCATTTCTGTCCCAGCTCACAAACACCCACATGTAACAGACACATAAAACAGGCCACTTAACCACAAATAACTGCCTGAACCTCAACTCAGCCTAGAGAGCAGGAGTGATGCTATATATAAATATGGATTAAACAACTATAGATTTGACTTCAAGTAGGGGATGATTCACAGGCAGTGTGCAGATTCTGTTAGTGTGAAATACGTGCACATCGCGCGGATCTACATGCACGTAGAAGATATGCAGCCTCGTTCTTGTTTTACGGCCATTGGAGTCATGGTCTGCAAGCAAAACGAGACACGACAGAGGAGTGTGCTAAAGCTAGCAACCGGGCCAGTTCGTTATATGCAACTTCTTCACTTTCATTTGCATTCAGTCATTCCTCATTGGCCAGTTGGTTTTGTTTCAACTTCTTCTAGAGTTAAAAAGAAAACATTTAAACGAAGAGCTCTATGAGGATTGTAAACAGTAAGACAATAGGGCAGTGTAAAAGGGCAAATAGTGCTGGAATAAATAAAGAATTATTAACATAAACTGAAGAAAATAATAAACGCAACACTTTTGTTTTTGCCCCCATTTTTCATGAGCTGAACTCAAAGAACTAAGACTTTTTCTATGTACACAAAAGTCCTATTTCTCTCAAATATTGTTCACAAATCTGTCTAAATCTGTGTTAGTGAGCACTTACTTCGGCTCCTTGGCCGAGAAAATCCATCTCACACCTCACAGGTGTGGCATATCAAGAAGCTGATTAGACAGCATGATTATTGCTCAGGTGTGCCTTAGGCTGGACACAATAAAAGGCCACTCTAAAATGTGCAGTTTTACTGTATTGGAGGGGTCCGGAGGGGATCCTAAAACCAGTCAGTATCTGATGTTAGGGTTAGGAATTGGGTTGGATTATCTCGGCAAAGAAGAAGTGCTCACTAACACATATTTAGACAGATTTGTGAGATATTTGAGAGAAATAGGCCTTTTGTGTACATAGAAAAAGTCTTAAATCTTTGAGTTCACCTAATGAACAATGGGGGCAAAAACAAGTGTTGCGATTATAATTTTGTTCAGTATAATATATATAATAATAATAAATAGTGTTACAATTCAGGGAATTAAAGGACCCAAATGCAGGGAGCGGCAGGAAGGCAGGAGGTTTGAGCTGAAGGATTTATTAATCAGAACACCAAAATGAACCAAGGGAGTGCTGAGAGAAGCAGCAGGCAAAAAAATCAATCCCAAAATTAAGACAAAAGGCATCCAAAAAAACCAAGGGAGTACAAAAACAGGAATAACAGGAAGCCCAGAAACCGACAAGAGCTGACACTGGGAGACACGACAGGAATCAACACAAACACACACAAACTGACGGGGCAAGCACACAAACAAGCTGACAAGAGACAAAGGGAACACAGAGGCTAAATACATGAGGTAACGAGCAAATGAGGGACAAGTGATACAACAGGTGAAATACATCAGGGTGGGGCCGGACAATCAGACTAGACGAGACAAGACAGAAAACTCTAAATCAAAATAGAACAGGGAACAGAAATATAAACAATCCCAACAGAAATGTCCATAACCACGACAATAAAGGTTGCTTATATATCTGAGCTAAGTGGATATGATAGTATATATTTGACAGATATTTACATGTATACAGTCTGTTTATCATTATAAAATATATTATTTACTTGAAAGGTGGATGCTTGGTGTTACAGGGTTATTGCACAGGGATTGATCCTGACACTATGGACTCAAAGTCTTCTCTTTACAGTTGAAACTGAGACTTGCTTATTACGACCACTATTAAGCTGGGCTTGAAGCTGTTGTCCTGTGAGCCGCCTATCATGCAAGCTGTTGACTCTCAGAAACTTGTCTTCAGATTCTGTTGTGGCTTTGGGTCTGCCAGACCTCTTCCTGTCAGAGTTTCCCCCAGTTTCTAAGTGCCTTTTGATGGTGAAGAATACTGACACCTTGACTTTCTTCGCAATTTCTCTGTAGAAAAGACCAACATTCTTAAGTGTTATGATGGTCAGTCTCTCTTCCGTTGTTAATTGCCTTTTTGCCACCATTTTTATAGCAACACACTACTTTCTGCAGTACAATACTGTTCATATAATGCTCACGAGGGTACGGTACCACAGGGTGTTCCAACAATACTTTTATACAAACAGAGGGGGTGGTAAGTAATCCAGACAGGTTGGAACACCTGTGGGAATTGGTAGCACCAACTTTCAAAGCTTGATCAACCTCCATTGCTGCAGAACAGCTTTACGTTGTTAACCCATTTCTTGTTCCCTGAAAAAGGCCTTTTTGTAAAATTCTGAAATGTACATTATTTTTCAGTTTTGGGTAACCTTACTTTTTCTTAACCTCAGGCAGTTCACCACTTACCTTTGTACTGTAGCTTTGTACCACCAAGCTATTCATTGGACTTGAACTGCTAAAATTTCAATAAAAAACTAGAACAATTGGGGTGTTCTAAAACTTTTGACCAGTAGTGTATATTGTACAGCAATCAAACTATTTCCATTTACCAAGGGTACAGCAGCTATATTGTCCATTAGGATCTAGATATCGGTCACAAATTGACCAGACAGCAGCTTTGTATGACCACACTGACCTTTACCCAGAGTCCCGCGCTGCCATGCAACAAACTGCCTGAATGCCGCCTGATAAAATTGTCGTCTTGCCCTGTATCTGGAAGGTCAGCTATACCTATATACCTATATGTAAGTCATTTCAGATCTTTGCCAGACGCAGGACTCCCTCCTGCAAAATGTATGCCTCCATGCCGCCACAGGTGTTGACATGTACATCTGTGGCTGTTTGTTGCAGCATTTTCTCTCCACCGCTGTGTCATTTCTCTGCATTGCTGACCACAGGCTGATTATGAGACAATGGGCCCCTGGGCACAGACATGCAAACGCTTCACCATCTTTCCTAGGAGCAAAAGTGACACAGGCTTGTGATGCTTTTCTCTATTTTTTGTTATTTGTGGTAATTTTGTGTCTGTTTGAGGTCATTTTGTGTTTCTTTGGGTGACATTTTGCAGGTGAAGGCCAGGTGGGCCTGTGACACTTTGGGCCCCTGGGTATTTAAAAAAGTCTGGGAGGAAGGAAAGATTCCTGCAGAATGAAAGGAGGCAGTTATTGTTCCAATAAGAAAACTGGGAAAATATGCTAGTAATCCAGCAAATTATAGGCCAATAGCTTTAACTGCTCACTTAGGTAATGTAGTTTTCCACTGAGTAAAGCCCTAGCTTGACGCTTTGTCCACTCCCTTTGCCTCCGAATCCACATCAATAAATCCACAAAACCACTCGTAGAAAAAATATATCCGTTTACTCGGTTAGCAACATAAACTTCAGTACAGCAGTAGTACAAAAAATAAAAATGATTATTAACGGCAAAAGGGAAAAATAGAAAGAGAAGGTCAAAAAACTGTGAGGCTCCACTCTATCCGTGCCTGACTGACCACTCGGATAACCCCTTTTTTCTTACTTTACTTCGACTTCACGCCGAGGTATTCAATGTAATTAAAGGTGTATACGGTTAAAAGTAACAATGCAATATTTCCAAAATATCACCAATGTAATATAAATGCACTCTGAATTATCCACGAACATTTTAGATAATTAAACAATTCCTTGCATTACTGTAAATATTAACTAAAAATATTACCCCTAATTTCCTCAAAATAAATGAACAATGAAAATTACCATTTAACACATCAATTAAAATCATTTATCAGTTAGCTGCATTTAGGCTACTACAGGTAAGTTAATGGAAAGGTTGGTGAATGGAAGGCTATTGCACTTTATTGAAGAAAGGGGATTGATGGATAGTTATCAGAGTGGCTTTAGAAAGGGGAGAAGTACTATTGATTCAATCATATGTCTTGAGGATGAAATAAGAAAAGCACAGATAGACGTGGAAGAAGCATATGATATGCTATGGGTAAAGGGTCTTTTAATCAAAATGGATATGCTAGGAATTGGGGGAAATATGTTTAACTGGGTAATGGACTTTTTAAATAATAGAAGTATTGAGGTGAAAATAGGGACAGAAACATCTAGAAGGTGTTTGGTAGAAAATGGGACACCACAAGTGTTATTAGTCCATTGCTGTTCAACATAACGATTAATTATGTCTTTTCTAATGTTCAGTCAGGAATTGGAAAGTCACTATTTGCAGACGATGGTTGCTTATGGAAAAGGGGGATAATACCCTGAAGAAGGTGCAGGAAGCTCTAACCCTAATGGAGGATTGGGGAAGGAAATGGGGGTTTAGATTTTCTATTGAGAAGACTAAGGCTATGTTTTTTACTATGAAGAAAATAGTTGAAAGCATAAAACTGGAGTTGTATGGTAGGAATTTGGAAAGGGTTAAAAGTTTTAAATTTCTTGGTGTGTTTTTGACACAAGACTTACATGGAGGGAGCATGTTTCAAAAGTAGTAGACAAATGTAAAAGGGTAATGAATGTAATGAGATGTCTTGCTGGAACAGAATGGGGAGCAGAGGTAGCATCTTTGAAGCAAATGTATGTATATTTAATTAGAGCCAGAATTTAATATAAGTGTTTGGTTTATGGATCGGCAGCCAAGTCAGTTTTAGCTGGATTAGATATAGTCCAAGCTAAGGCGCTGAGAATATCTACAGGAGCTATGCGATCTTCTCCAGTGTGTTCCTTGCAGGTAGAAACAAGGAGAAATGCCACTCTGTTTGTGAAGACAGCAGCTTCAGGCTAATTATTGGGTCAACTTGATGGGTCAAAGGTGTGATCACCCATTGAAATAACAATTCAGGCAAGCTGGGAGAGAGAGGTGGCAAGACTTCCAAGTTTTGGATGGACAGTGGAGACATTGGCACAGGAAATGGCTATACATGACAAGAACTTTTGTCCAGGAGTACTGTGGCCATCAGTTCCTTTATGGCAATTGGAGGTCCCAAAGACTGATTTAGAGATACTTGGGATTAAGTCAGAAAATTCTGAATCAGATTTGGTGTATGAATTCCAGTGTCATTTACTAGAAAGATATCAGGAACACATAATAATTTTTACTGATTCAAAGGATCAAGAAACAGGTGCTACAGGAGCAGCTTTTGTTGTTCAGAGGTGGAATGCCCAAACTTGTAAGAGAACCTCAAATGTCCTAAGTGTGTTCACAGTGGAGTTATATGCAATCCTGATGGCAGTGCAATGGACTGAGCAGATTCAGAACCATAAAGTGTTGATATGTAGTGACTCTGTGTCAGCTATCAATAGTATTGGGAAAGGGTCATCAAATAATCGACAAGACCTTTTATATGATATTCTTCTGGCAATTAGAGATGTGAAAAGGAGAGGGGTAGAAATATCATTTGAATGGGTCCCAGCTCATGTAGGTATTGCAACAAATGAAAAGGCTGGTAAATTGGCCACGGAAGCTGCTCAAAAGGAAACCATAGATGTCAACATAAATCTTTCTAAGGCGGAGGGTAAAAGTATTGTGTGGCAGGGAACAATTTTAAAATGGCAACAGATCTGTGAGCAAGAAAACAAATCTAGTAAGGTAAATCAATATCCAGTAAGGTAACTGACTCAGTTAATGTTTGTAAAAGAAGGGAGGTTAAACGTAAGGAAGAGGTTATTATTTCTAGAATGAGCATTGGTCACACGTTTTTGAACAGCACTTTATTTATTTTAGGAAAACACAGGAGTGGCTTGTGTTCATGTCAGGAACTTGAGACAGCGCAACATGTTTTGATTTCCTGTAGAAATTATGACCGCCAAAGACAAGATCTACTCAGAGAATTTTGTTTTTTTAGAAATACGGTCGTTTTGGTCTTAGTCAACTTAGATTTCTTTAGTCGATTAGTCATGTTTGATGCTTTTTTCATGCTGAATGACTTATTTCCAAGAAATGTACGAGCACATCTCTGATAAACACAATAATTAAAGTGGTGCTTTTGCATGACTCTTTGCGGAGAAACTAAGATTTACAGATCTGTCGATTAAATCAACTAATTGATTAGTCGATACAACTGAATGAGTGTTAGTCGACTAAGAATTTCTTCAATCGAGCACAGCCCTACCTTGTACCTCACGTACAAATAGGTTAACGATTGTGTCATAACCACGCGACTTACTGTCGCATAGTAGAGGAATTACCGTATAGTACAGGAGAAGCTCGCAGGCAGTTTTGACTTACATTAGCTGTTTAAGTTTAATTACTAATGTTAACTAGCATTTTAGTTAGCAATAATTAGCCTGTGCCCATGTTATCTCCTTACATATCTACGCTCTCCTTCTCTGTAAGATTGGGAATGATTGAGATTTCTCTTGGCACAGCTACCAGAAGACTTACAACTTTCAGACAGGTTGCTCACGTCACATCTACGTCATCTTGCTGAGTTGGAGGCTGCGCAGTAACGCTCAGCCATCACCGGAAAAGTGCTTCTAATATCCTTCACTGGTCTCCGTCCAGAGCAACGGGATCTGGTGGTCCAGTTTATATACTGTCTATGGTAAAACCCCAAAGAAGAAGAAGAAGAAGAAGAAGAAGAAGAAGAAGAAGAAGAAGAAGAAGAAGAAGAAGAAGAACTAGTTTATGTTTAGAAACAGACAATTACGAATATACTTGTACTTTCTGTGAACTAGAAGAAGAAACAATCAACATATTATAAGACGCAACACTGCAATCAATTCAATTTAAAGATAAAGATATTTTTATTTGTTTTGAAGGCAATGAGATGGACAATGATGTTGTTTATATTGTTCAATTAATCTTGTTATTGGGAAAATTCCACATGCACGAGAAGAAATGTGCGGACTCCAAACCAAGCTTTGAACACTTCTTTCAAGAACTGCACCAATACGGCAACACTATAAGAGACGTTAAAAATAAGAAGGCATTTAAGACTGGAAGTGTGTTTGAAAAATGTCTCATGTACCGGTGATACATTTGACTTAATATGTACTACACTTTTCTTTTCTACTTTTTTATTAATTTTCTACATATATTTTTCTCTGTATATGCACCTCTGGTATTGACTATTTGTATATGTACATACTGACGATGTACCTATGTTCTTTACTAAATAAAAAAAATAAAGAAAGAAAGAAACAGACAATAACTACCTTGGCTAGGGGAGCACTTAGGCTATATTGGTGGGCCAGTGCCCCCTCGTGTCCGATCCCGTCCACCACAACTGTCGTGTGTACCTTCCAACCTTCCGGTGAGGCTGTGCGTCTGTGCGTCGCTCTTTCCGGTCCGACCCTTTTCTCCCTCCGCTCCGGTACCTTTTCTACTCCGCGGCCCACGTGCGGATTTAATTCGGTTTTTCCCTCTAAAGTTTTCTGTAAAAGTTTGGACCAAATGTCGACGTCTTTCGAGCAGATGAGGGCGAACGTGGGTAAACTCCTGCGAGGAATCGACAGGTACGGATGGAGCTCTTAACGAATTGATAACCTGGCGAGATAAGCTAACGATAGCTTAGCCTGTCGGCTAATGTTTTTAAGCTAGCGTTTGTTGAGATGTCAGTGTGAGCCCATTCAAAGGCGCTTGATGCGCGATTCTTAAAGTTCTGTAGTCGTTACTTTTGCCGGTCTGATGTCAATGTAAACACTGCATTATGTATGTCAAAGTAAAATCACGTTATACCTGGAAGAGCAGATTGGAACAGCAGCTAACGTTAGCTAGCGGTTCTCGAGTGACCTGCCAACATTTTCCCCATTAAACCATTTTAAACAGTGGTGGAAGAAGTCAAATTGTACATAAAGGTAAACTGTAAGAGTACTCTTTGTGCAGTAAAATGGTCCCTGTCAGTGTTTCCCTGTTATATCTGATGTTTCTGGATTAATATTCCTGCTGCGTTCATGTTTATGTTGCATTTTACTGCTGTAGATGTTTAAGGTTGTGCTCCTTTATATACTGTTAGGTAGTTTAATCTACATCCATGCTTCATGGTCTATAAGATCATCGTATGTTTGTAACTACGGGTGGGAATCCCAGAGGCCTGCCAATACGATATCCTCACGATACAATATTATTGCGATTTTAAAAATATTGCAATATTCTGCGATATATTGCAATTTATTACCTTTTTTCCAACTTCAAACTTTTCCAAATTTCAAATCATGTCTCCAAAAGAAAACTTTGTCAACATCTCTTTTATCTCAGAAGATACATTTCTCTGTTTGTTCATCTCACTTCACTTTGATTGCTGCAAGATGGGATTGTCAAGCAGACAAACCGACCGACACGTATATAATAAAACATTGATACTTGACGTCTGTGTATCGATACAGTATTGCCACGGAAAATATTGCGATACTATGCTGTATCGATTCCCCCCCACCCCCCACCCCTATTTGTAATGTTGTGGTCCTGTGAGAACCACATATTTCTAAAAAGCTTTTAAAACTTTTCATGGTGTCAGAAAAACAAATAAAAGACTTATCTTCTAATTTAGATGAAGATAATTCATTCACCCCGATGTTTTTGAAAGCTGCCATTTGAAGCTGACATCACCTTAAACAAGCTGATTCTTGTTGTCAAAGATATGAAGCCAAAACATTTGTTTCTCAGAACTGCTGCTTAATTACTTTTTTTTTTGTCATTCCAAATACGCTTAATTAAAAGGTGCTGCAAATGTCTGCCCTGCAGTGTGGAGTGTGTATATCCACAGCACAGAAACACTGATTCATCCCTACTTGATTAATAGGTAATGGTCTTGTTTCTCCCCACAGGTACAACCCAGAAAACCTTCCTACGTTGGAGCGCTACGTGGAGACACAAGCTAAAGAAAACGCCTACGACCTGGAGGCCAACCTGGCTGTCCTGAAGCTGTGAGTTCCATCAGCCGCCATTCAAATACAGGCAAACGGTGTTAGCTGACACAGGACAGTTTGTTTAATCAGAAAAGAATAATTAGTTTTCTACTTACTATGTTGGTTGCTTTTCCTTGTGCAAATGTGTTTTAGTTGTATTAACAATGAAGTTGTTTGTGTTTAGCTGGTTTCTCTTGTTTTTAGGGATGCACCGAATCCAGGATTCGGATTCGGCAGAATATTGGGCTTTTTGACGTGGCTCGGTTTCTGCAGAACCTTAGAATTTTTTTTCCCACCGAACCCTACGCTTGCACTATGCGCGCTACGCTGGTCGACGTAATGACGGCGCCGTTGGTTACAGGAAGGTGTTTACGTAGGTGGAGCGTTCAATGCAGTAGGCTGTGAGAAAGTGGACATGGAACTCGTGAGAAGAAAAAGTGTTGCTTGGCAGTACTTTCAGTCTAAAGAAGGCCATTCAAGTCCAGCTACATGTTCAATTTGCAATGGCGATTTGTCTCGTGGTGGCCTTAACAATACACAACATCGCCTAAACAATAGGACCCTAAACAATACACATCGCCTAAACAATAGGACCCTAAACAATACACAACATTGCCTAAACAATTGGACCCTAAGCAATACACAACATCGCCGCTGAAAGAATACGAGTTGTGCATGAAGGAATCTACAGACAGCAGCCAAAATGCAGCAGCTTCAGGTACGGCAAAGGAAGGACAGTCGCTGCTAAAAACTGGTGTTAACCAGACAGTGCCTCTCCCGGGCTGTCAGCCATTCTCTCTGCAAATGAATGAGTCTCCCTACAGGCTGCTACTCGTTAGCTAACGTTAGCTTTCTAATTTCACCCACCCAACATGCCTTCATCATTCACTGGTTAGCGAAAATAGCAAAAACTGATAGTCACATTTAACAAGATCAATGTTACATGTCCACCTAAGACCGGAAAAATAAAGTGCTTCACAAAGTATGTCAAGTGATTGTAAATACATCTTTACCTCTGCAGGTACCAGTTCAACCCAGCCTACTTCCAGACTCCGGTGACCTCCCAGATTCTGCTGAAGGCTCTGACCAACCTGCCACACACCGACTTCACTCTCTGCAAGTGTATGATCGACCAAACACACGTATCCTTTTGGTGCGGTTTCATCTATCTCATGTCATCTGACTGTTGCAGCTTCCGTTTACTAATATGTTGCACATTTTACGGCCTCCCTGACAGTCTGTACTGTACGACACAGGCCGATATCGTTGAGCTGTGAAGTGCAAGTTGACACAAAACTGATGATTAGGGCTGCAGCTATCAATTCTTTTTGTAATCGATTAATCAGCACTTTATCGATCGATTAATCGGACAATTTTTTTTGTTGCGTTTTTTAAACAACCAAAACTAGGGAAAAAAAAGCAACATTTGTATTGCCTACATTGCTTATAATATCATCTCTCAAAAAACTAAACATATTAAGTGCTTTTAAGTGCCATATTACATTGTTTTTAAAGATTTTTTTTCCAAATATCAACCTCAAACTAAGGCATACATTAAACATACACAAACAGAAGTAAAAGTTTCAACCTGAGACTGATCTGTATATACAGTAGGCCTATATGTAAATATTAGTTATACTCAACCTATTTTCATTTATATATTTGATTATAATCTCACACAGCTCTGTTACACTTATGCTAGGAGAGAGAGAGAGAGAGAGAGAGAGAGAGAGAGAGAGAGAGAGAGAGAGAGACTCAACGCGTCAGCTCTTTAGATCAGATCGTGGTCACCACTACCTATTTTCTTGTCTTTGATTTTGGTAGTTGTTGCGTTTGGTGTAGTTTCATCGTCCATACGACTGTTATTTACTTTAGTCGGTCCTCTTCGTGGAATGGATGATTAAGTTAGACTCAGTGTTTTCTGTTGAGATGCTAAAGCATTGACGTCGTGCTATTATCGTGGTAAGCTAGTTTGATTTTGCAGTAGACACACTGGACAGAGTTTTCGTTTTAATTACGTTTGAACTGATTCCAAACTTTGGACACTTTCTGTCGTTTTCTCCAGCCTGTCTCTTCTCTTAGCCCCTCGCTATTTACGCTCTGGCACATAGACAGTGTCGCCAGCAGCAGACTGAGCCGCGTCTGTGCGACAGTAATAATGTTCCATGCGGAAACACCGTCCGTCAGCGATACAACGTTGGTAACGTTGATTTAATGAAGCTTCGAGGCAGCCATTTTGCATCGAGGATTTTTTGTGATCGAGTTATTCGAGGAATCGTTTCAGCCCTACTGATGATCACAGGGAACAGGGGCTGTTGGGTAGAGATGGATCTTTCTGGCAAAGATGCCCAGTGTTTCGTTTGTTTGTGTATTTAAGCACATTGAGACTCCAACTTTAGGTTTATACCTGTGTGTCAACTTTATTATGTGCTGTCAGTGGAACCCCAGTAGGTAAAATGGAAAAGTGTATCCCTATGTGTAGTAGGGCTGTGCAATTGATCAAATTTTTAATTACGATTTCAGCTCTCTTCCGATTACAAAAAACAATGTCGTTGAGAAAAACAATTATTTTGCAAGTACACTCTTCTTTTTTTGTCTTGTGTTTTGAAGGGGAATTCAAAAAGTTAAAACGGGAAAAGTATTAACTCACAAGTAAATTAATTAAGTCACTAGTGAGGGGGGGGGGGTTTAGGCAGGCTCTGTCTTTGGATCGTGGTGCATTTCCTTGACTACTGTGTCGCAGCAAGAGGAGCGTCCCATCAGACAGATCCTCTACCTGGGGAACCTGCTGGAGACGTGCCACTTCCAGAGCTTCTGGGTACGCACACACACACACACACACACACACACACACACACACACACACACACACACACACACACACACACACACACAGTGTCATTGCTGACTAATCCATTATTAAATACCTTTCTCCTGACATCTCTGTCCTTCTGAGAAGTTTTTGTTCTCATCCTCTTTTCCAAACTTGCGAAAGACTTTGTTCTCTCTGTGTCATTTCATCATGTCCTCTTCCTCGTCTTCCTGACAGACGAGTCTTGAGGAGAACCGAGAGCTCATCGACGGCATTACTGGTTTCGAGGATTCCGTACGCAAGTGTGAGTATCCTCTTCTGACTCACCACGGTGGACGTTAAGTTCCTTTCCGTAAATATAACCAGTCTGTGAAAAACAACAGGGAACAAGCGTAGCCGTACTGGAACCATGCATATTAAACTTGTTTAAACATGATCACCATTGACTGTCGTTGAAATCATCTTCCTCTTCAGTCATCTGCCACGTCGTGGGCATCACCTACCAGACCATCGAGCACCGGTTACTGGCTGAGATGCTGGGAGACCCGCTGGGTAAGAAGTCTGGAAATATACAGGCCCGCTGCCCATCTTTAGACAATACAATGCCGCGGTGACAAACCTGACTTAACTTTCCAGCTTCAAGCCCGTTGTCTCCCTCCGTTTGTCCAGACACACAGGTGAAGGTGTGGATGAACAAGTACGGCTGGACGGAGAACCAGGAGGGACAAATCTTCATCTTCAACCAGGAGGAGAGCGTCAAGCCCAAGAACATCGTGGAGAAGATCGACTTTGAGAGTGAGTGCTGCCGCTCCGATAAAAGACAAATGAGGATAATCGACTTGAAATTCAATCAAATTAGGTGACTCAAACTCCAGTATGTTCAAATGGCCTTGTGCCGGCTCTTTAGGTGAACCCGTTTATAACGTATGTATCACGTAACGCTGCACTTGATAAGGAAATTAACATTTTGGGTGTCTGACTCCTCTTGTCTGATTGTTAATGCTGCAAGTTGCAATCTTTCCTGTCGGTTGACTGCACTTCTAGTCTTCTTCTGCATTTAAGGGATGGTTGGGATCTTTTGAAGTGTGGCTGTATGAGCTACTTCTCCGTAGTCAGCATGTTAGCTACAGTAGATGGCGGTTTGGAGGAGCAGAGAGGAGTACCGACAGGGAAGATAAGCAATGCACTGCTGTGGATGGGGGCAGCAGCTTAATGTATTTTACATAAGTAAATCTGTATCAGTTTAAGTGTATGCTGTATTTCCACAGCTCTATTTTGCAGTCACACAACAGTGTTTCCTTTTTTTAGGATTTTTTTTTTTAGCAGTCTGGGCAGGTCTGTCCGAACAACAACAATTTTCAAATCTGAGGTTTCATGTCATTCCAAAATGAATATCTTTGGCATTTTACATTTGTGTAAAATGCCAAACACAGTAAGACTATAAACACAGTAAGAGAAACTAAAAACAATTACTGTCTGCAAAAGTCAAGAAACTCAGTTATAGAAAAGAAAAATCTACATAAAAAATGTGAAAAAAATACTATAGAATACATGTACAATATATCTCGTTTTAAAATGTACGTACTGTATAGTTTGTGCAGGGAATTGCTAAATTAGCTAGGCATGTGCAAAAGTTCACAGTAGGAAGATTGCAATGACGATAGACCATTGTGATGTGCATTTTCCAATACTACATCGCAAAATCCATGTCTCCACTTAGTTGTGGAAGTAGATTAAAGAGATCATAACACTCCCCTGGATTTAATCCAGTCATATTTCATACAGATGAGCAGGATGAATCGGCACGTCTCAAAATTCACATTGAGTGAGTTGTTTGTTTCTATGTTGACGAGTGACTTCTTTCTCTGTTTTCATCTCTCGCTGTTTTGTCTTTTCTCAGGTGTATCCAGCATCATGGCCACATCTCAGTGATGCAAACACACACACACACATATATACACATACACACACATTAAGCAAGACAGATTCAACCAGGTCATTTGTATTCATAATCACTCTTTTCTCAATAAAAATAATTTATCATTTACAGCCGGTGTCTGTGTTTGCTGCTCTTTTAAACATTCTTACATCCTTCACATCTGTTGCTTTATCATGTTAACTCCTTTCAGTGGAAATGTTTGCCTGCTTCTTCCAGAAATCCTTTCACTTCCTTGTTTATCCAAATTATATCAGGGTGTAGGTTATGAAGCCAAATAAAAACCTGACATGAATCAGGGCACCGGGCTTAAAGCCGCTGCTTAGACTTTAAGTTTAGGTGTTGAACTATTGCTTAAATTCTCAGAAATTGGCCGTTGATCCTTGCAATAAAAAACATTTGATGTTAAGGTCCTTTTACACAAAAAGCTTTTGGTAACCCCTGGTTAGAAGGTCAGGTGTTGGAAGAAGTACTTAGATCTTGTTCTAAAATAAAAGTAGCAATACCACACTGTAAAATAGTGACAAAAAAAGTAAAGTTGTGTATTGGATTTCGTGGTATATCACAGTGAGGTTGCTGATTACAGCCAACTGAATAGCCTTTTCCAGGTGTGAAGGAGAACTTATGGTGGCCGTCAGGCAATGTTAAAAAAGCCTGAAGACCCTCTAGATTCAGTGTTTGATTTGTCCTTTCTGGGCTACTGTAGAAACATGGCATAAACAAGGCACACTGAATCTACACACCTAAATCTGTGTGCACGTATAGCTCAGTTGGTAGAGCGGGCGCCCATATATAGAGGTTTACTCCTTGATGCAGCAGGCCTAGGTTCGACTCCAACCTGCAGCCCTTTGCTGCATGTCGTCCCCCTTTCATGTCTTCAGCTGTGCTGTCAAAATAAAGGCAGAAAATGCCCCCAAAAAATAAATAATCATTTTTTAATTTTTTTTTTAAACCGGGCCTAAATCATATACACTGGTCCTTGATGTTAAAGTGCAAACGTGTCAGCATCTAAATACAAAGTTCCAAAAATAAAAGTACTCTTTACGCAGAATGGCCCATTTCAGAATATTATACACTCACCTAAAGGATTATTAGGAACATCTTTTTAAATTTCACGTTAATGAAATTATCTAATCAACCAATCACATGGCAGCTGCTTCAATGCATTTAGGGGTGTGGTCCAGGTCTAGACAATCTCCTGAACTCCAAACTGAATGTCAGAATGGGAAAGAAAGGTGATCTAAGATACTCTGAGCGTGGCGTGGTTGTTGGTGGCAGACGGGCTGGTCTGAGTATTTCCCAATCTGCTCAGTTACTGGGATTCTCACACACAACCATTTCTAGGGTTTACAAAGAATGGTCTGAAAAAGGAAAAACATCCAGGATGCTGCAGTCCTGGGGGGCAAAAATGCCTTGTTGATGCTAGAGGTCAGAGGAGAATGGGCCGAGTGATTCAAGCTGATAGAAGATCAACTTTGGGCCACTGGGCAGACTGGTGGTAGTGGTGGTGTAATGGTGTGGCGGATCCCTTTCGCCTTCAGAACTGCCTTAATTCTCTGTGTCATTGATTCAACAAGGCACTGGAAGCATTCTTTATAAATGTTGGCCCATATTGAGAGGATAGGGTCAAACACAGTATTAGTAGGGTGTTCCTAATAATCCTTTAGGTGAGTGTATATTATACAGTATATCTGGATTCTAATTATTGATGCATGAATGTGTTCATCACTGTAACGCTTCTGCATGATTTATTTTTTGGTTATATTGTATAGCCTATTTATCTGAATCTGCAAAGTAACTAACAAAAAAATCAATAGGTTGAAAAAAAGTTATCAAACGAAAGTACGAAGTAGCAGAAAATGGAAATACTCAAGTAAGGTACCAGTACCTCAGAATTGTACTTAAGTACAGTACTTGGGCACCAAGTGATCATTTTATCTTTTAGTTTTTGTTTTCAAAAGTTCAAATATGTCTGAAAATATACATAAACATACGGCCAACGTATTTCATTTAATTAATTCAATTATGAATTTAATGTACACAATAGTAATGACAGGCTTACTAGCCTGTAGTTAATGTAGCCACTAAGGTAGCTGGTGGTATCCACAGATAGCTCCAGATACAGATTCACAGTGCTACATGCATGTTTAACATTCACACTTAATGTATAAATATATATGAATATGTCAATAATTATTATTTATTATACGTAGTGCACCATAAAAAAGGTATGTATAAAGGCTTTAGGCTGTCCTACACATTATGTAGGCCCAGTTTAAAATGCAACTCAATTTGATAAAACATGTAGCCTAAAATATGTATCCCTGCTCCGTCTTTCTTTAAGCTAAGGGGTCCTTGGCCTAAAAAAACGTTCCAGACACCTGAACTAAACTATACAAACTGTGGCAGTGCCACAAACTGCAGTAAACTCAGCAGCACCAGCCACACCTTTCGCGCAGGTGAGCTCCTACCTGTCCCGTGTAGCTTCCCTACAGGGCGTGGCGTCTGTGGATTTGTTGTCTTCTTATAAAGTAAAACAAGTTAGAAGTCGGAAGCTAACTCGGTTCAGAGTGTGTTGAGTAGAGCACCTAACCGATTTCTAACATGAGAAAGTCGCGGAGCGTTTCGTCTGATGTCTCCCTCCCTCCGCCGGAGGACGATGATGTGGACTCGGTGTGCTCCGACGAGCTGTTCGGCTCTCAGTCCCGCCGCTGGCTGGCGGACCTCATGACCCGGGACGAGCCTGCGAAGAGCGGGGACGTCCACACGACCGGCCGGGACGGACTCTTCGTGGACTATCACTTCCCTGTGGGAGAGCTGGAGATGCCGTCCGAGGTCAAGTGGAAACGACCACCGGTAAAGAAAAGATGTAAACTAAATCCTCCGTTGTGGTGGATTCAAAGTAGACTCAAAGTTTTAGGTAACAAAATGTAGCCTACAGGTACATTGGCACTACCTAGGCCTACTTATTTACATGCAACTGATAGACATGCTGATGCATTGATATTGAAACAGCATTAATATGATATGACGCAGTAGGCCAGGTGCCCAGTAGTGTACAAAGTATTTGATATTGTCTCTATATTGAAGAAGAACAAAATTAAAATGCTCTTACGTGTATTCGTTAGAGATAAAAACCGAATAATAAAATATTCTATAATAATAAAAATAATAAAACACATTGAAATGAGCCACTATGCATAATGAGTACTTCAAATTTAATTTACCTGATAATATATGTATGTACTTTTACTTAAGTAACATTTTGAATGCAGGACTTTTACTTGGACTATTTCCACCATGTGGTATTTCTAGCTTTACTTAAGTAAAGGATCTGAATACTTCTTACCACCACTGAGTAAAGTTAGACCGTGGTGGAAAGTAACTTAGTGTATTAACTCAAGTACTGTACATAAAGCATAAGTTCGCGGTACTTGTACTTTACTGAGTATTTCACTTTCATGCTACTTAGTAGGGGTGGGGGAAAAAATCGATACAGCAGCATAATATCGCAATACTGTATCGATACACAGAAGCCAAGTATCGGTCTTTTATGATATATGTGTTGGTCAGTTTGTCTGCTTGACAATCCCATTTTGCTGCAATAAAATTGAAGTGAGATGAACAAACAGAGAAATGTATCTTTTTAGATAAAACAGATGTTGACAAAATTTTCTTTTGGGACATCATTTGAAATTGGGAAAAATTTGAAGTTGGAAAAAAGGTAAGAAATTGCAATATATCGCAGAATATTGCAATATCTTTAAAATCGCAATAATATTGTATTGTGATGATATCATATCGTGAGGCCTCTGGTGATTCTCACCCCTACTACTTACTAGGTTACTACTATAATCAGTACAGTACTTGAGTACGTAGGCCTAAATGTGTATTGTCTTCTAACAGTCTGGATAAGATAAAACCTGGTGGTGTAAGTACACGGGACCTTTGTTGAGTAAATATGTGACATATCAAACAGACATCTCTACGTGAGCTGAAAGCTACTCCTCTCTGGAGTGGTGGCACAATCAAAGTCATTAAGGTTACACTCGGTGCATCGTAGAAGGCAATTGGCAGTTTTGGCAGCTTTTAGGCCACTGAGCCAAAATATAGTTTATTCTGGTAAGAGCAGTAAAATTGTTGTGGCGACTCCTTCACTCATCTTATTTCCCTTAGTCGCCTTTTTGAGGAGGATTGTGACTCGTATGGTAGCCTAAATAAGCACTTGCGGAGATCCTTACGTTTCGTTCAAATAATGCAAGATTTATTACGTTGACTTTGGTTGACTCTCAACAGAAACTTAAACGTTTACTAATAAATGATCACACTGTGTACGCTACGGTCACTAAACTGTTCTCTTAAGCCTGAGACACACCAAGCCGATAATCGTCCGTCGGACAGTCGGTCGGTGACTCGAGTCTGTTCGGTGTGTTCTGTGCCGTCATTTTGGTCGATTTGACAATGTACAATCAGTAGAATAGTTTCTTTATTGGAATCGTTTGGAATCATTTAGAGTATTTGGTTTCTAATCCAATCATCGCTTCCCAATTTAATACACGCATGTTTTGGTTTCCGTAGCGGCCAGGCGCTTGTTGTGTTGCAGCCGTGGAGCACAGTAAGCGGCGCTCTAGTGTGGCTTTATTTTACGTTTAATTAGTTTACGTTACGTATTTTACGATTCTTATTTGTGAAAATATAGGCATGTGACCCATTTCAACTCCACCCCTCAAAGAATCGGAATCGAGAATCGATAAGAACCGGAATCCAAAGGAAGAATCGGAATCAGAATTGTTAAAATCCAAACGATGCCCAACCCTACTCCTGCGAAGGTGACCTAATTAGGAGGAGGACTGGAGGTTGCTGTATTCTAGTAATTATTTGAAGTTATCTCTCCAGATTCCTGTGAAATGAAATAGAAAAATAAAGTAAATGCAAATCATCTTGTTTGTTTTTTACAATGAAATGAATAAATACCAATAGACTTATTATGGCTCCAACAAAAATGTTTTACAGTATTAGTATCCAGACTGTGCAATAGTGCTTTACAGCACAGTATAATCATGCAACCTAACAGTGTCTCTGACCAGTGGTGGGAATGTAACTAAGTACATTTACTTAAGTACTGTACTTAAGTACAAATTTGAGGTACTTTACTTGAGTCATGTCACTTTCTAATTCTACTCGACTACATTTCAGAAAGAAATATTGTACTTTTTACTCCACTACATTAATCTGACAGCTTTAGTTACTAGTTACTTTACAAATTAAGAGTTTTTTGCACATAAAACACATGAAGTGTATAAAATACAATGTTTTATTATAATTGAAACTAGCCAACAATATAACGGCCTAAGTCCAGCTGAGATGATTAGACCATTAAACACACAACTGTTTGGATCCTTTACACTTTCTAATATGTGAGGATTTTTCTGCATCGAGTACTTTTACTTTTAATACTTTAAGTACATTTTCCTGATGATACTTACATTTTACTGCACAATGAGTACTTTTACTTTGAGTACTTCTTTCTGATAATACTTATACTTAAAGGTCCAATGTGTAGGAATTTCTCCCGTCTAGCGTTGAGGTCATATATCGCAATCAACTCTCTCGCACCACGCAGTTCAAAGTAGGTATTACAGCTACAGTAGCCGTTCGGCGTCTTGTTCGATCCCCTTTTCCTTCATCAGGTCTTTCCATCTTTGGAAGGCAGCTCCAATGTTCACTCTTTTTTTCTGATGACGCCAGTCTCTTGCGCTTTTCAACATCCTTTGTCTTTTTCTGGGCGAAGAAGAAGAAGTCTCCTGTTCCTGAAATTTGGATTTTGAATACATGTGGTCCTCCATGTTTCCTTCTTCAAAGTTGCCGGAGCCGGGAAGCTACGATACCAGTTAGCAGCGTTAGCAGCACCTGTGAGTTTATCATGCGACAACGAAAACGTGGAAGGCGGAGCAGTTTGTCCTGTATGTCCCTTACCGGCTAACGTATTTCAAGATGGAGCATGAATATGGAGCGTCTACCTGTCAGCGTCAGTTCATGCGAATGCAAACGTAAAATTTCAAGCCAAAAAGGAATACTTGGAATTGATGGTGGTGGTAAATATTCATGAAAAAGGAAAAATTTGTGAACGGGCAACACAGATTTTGAGAATGAACAACTAGACATGTTACACACTGGACCTTTAAGTAAGGTTTTGAATGCAGGACTTTAACCTGTAGTGGAGTACTTTAACGGTGTGGTATTAGTACTTTTACTTGAGTAAAGGATCGGAATACTTCTTCCACCACTGTCTCTGACACACACAGTCCCAACAAAAATAAAACCACTCAAGCTTCGCAAAGGTTGCGTTTATTGCAGAACTGTATACTGAATTGATTTCTTTTACTTTCCCCAAAACAAACTCCTCAGCAGCACTTTACAATAAGGTAGATGCAATGAGGAACTAACTGCTAGTGAACCATTAGTTAATGAGTAACTCCTGATCAAATGATATAAAGATTAGTTATGGATTACTTATTTAAAAAAACGAGCAAGGAACGAATCAGGAACTCCTTGATAATTGTTGAATCCTTAACAAGTACTTCCCAAATAATTCCTAATTTACTAGATAATGATGAATTCATAGAGAACAGACTGGGAGATCCTATATTAATACATCATTAAACATGATCAGTTCGTGAATATCTGTGAATTGATCACACTGCTGACCATTTTCACAACTCATTGATTACTAATTAAACAATAGTTAACCCCCCCCATAAAGTAGGCTATACCATAATCCTGAGTCATAGGCGCCGATTTATGTTTTCGTCCGTGGGTGCTCACGGGCGCACGCCCTTTAAAAAAAAAAAGTAGTCAAAAATGTTTTGCATTTCAGAACCTTAGGAAATGGACAGCGGCCGACACGAACACACACGCATATTAACTCGATAATAAAGCCGTAAAGTAGGCTATCTTTCAACTCCACTCCACTTAGCACCAACTGCAACTCATTTTAAATGAATGTAGCCTACTGGCAGTCTGGCACAGGTCCTGAGTACTCCTTCAAACAAGATGTTTGAAGATTAAACAGATGTTTTGCCAAGTTTATGCCACATTGCTCTTATAGCTGATCTTAAATAATGAGCTGCCGCTCCCTTTGGTGCTGCTGCTCAGACACGTTTCATTTATCATCAATTGACTGTTTTCCTCTCGATCCTCTCTCTCATTTCTTCTCTTTCGATTCCTCTTGCTCCTCCTCCTCCTGTTGGTCAACCTTCCTACTCCCCTGCTGTTTCCAGGAGATATGTCCGTGCCCTCAGTTCGTAGTGGATGGAGCTACGCGCCTGGACATCCGCCAGGGGAAACTCAGTAAGTCGACAGCTGCTGCTGCAGCGTTACACAATACAGTATGTTCAGACATGATGCGTCCACAAGGCACAAGGGACTCTTTGCCCACAAGACAGTTGAGTAAAAAGCATTATCTGTGAAGTTTAACAAATCAACATTGGTATTTTTTGTCATATAGATTAGGCCTGAGGTCAGGTGAGTTGACCCTCCACTACATTTTTGATCAGAGCTTTTGCGTAGACTTTTTTTGTTTGCTTTTGGATAGGACTGGGCAATATATCAACATTATGAGGCTAGATATCAGATATAACTGAGTGCTAAAGAGGACGCACCAGTTGTATCAAATTTGGGCTAAAGGCAGCTGCATATGGAGGACAAACAGGCCTTATAAACAGTGTGGGACAATCTGTGGTGAGATGCAGGCTTTAAGGGATGAACCACCCTCCTCTGCTGATAACCTGACCCACTTCTCCGACCTCCTGTCCTCAGGTGACTGCTGGTTGCTTTCTGCTATCGCGTCTCTCTCCATGGATCCCTCCCTGCTCAAGAAGGTCATGCCTCCAGGACAGAGCTTCCAAGACGGATACAACGGATGCTTCGTCTTCAGGGTAAAACATCTGAACGCTGCCTAACACGCTCATAAAAATTCACACACATCAGAATAAGACAAATATACTCATTAAATAGCCATAGGAAGAATATACAAAAAGAAATAGAATAAGAGTAATACTAATAATAATAATAATAATAATAATAATAATAATAATAATATGTACACTATAAACACACCCTTATTATATACAGATAGGTAAAATATGAAAATAAATATATACAGATATACAGATGAGATAAGGTGGGGATGAATAGAAATGGCATATTGCACAGTAGGAGGTGACACAGAGTAATAAATAAATAAATATGCATAGTGCAGAATGTTGTCAAATAGTGTAGTAGTGTGATGCACACGTTTCAAAGACAATCACACAAAATGATTCTCTCTTTCTTTTTTTGTGTTGATATTATGTTTGCTTTCATCTAAATGACCATTTCATGCACAATCACAGATTTTGGGAAATGTCTTTTTATGACGTTTGTGGAGTTGTTGAAAGCAGGCCACTGGTATTGTGACAAAATAACTCTTTCTCTCTCTCTCTCTCTCTCTCTCTCTCTCTCTCTCTCTACAGTTCTGGCAGTACGGTCAGTGGGAGGAGGTGAAGATAGACGACCGGTTGCCGACTCAGGACAACAAACTGATCTACCTCAACTCCCCGGAAAAATACGAGTTCTGGAGCTCCCTGCTGGAGAAGGCCTACGCCAAGTCAGTCCCTGTCAATCAGAGATAGAGAGAGTGTGTGGGTGTGTGTGTGTGTGCGTGCAGTGGTGTAGTCTACATGATACGCAAGTATACGCAGTATACCCCCTAAGAAAGCTCCAGGATTTCCATATACCCACTTAAAAATGTGCAATGACACGTAACAGTATACTTTCCATTATATTTTTGAATTGCCATCTGTGTTTTTTACATTACATGTTATTTAGCGGACGCTTTTATCCAAAGCAACTTTATTTAATTGCTATAGATCAGAGGTCGCACGCCTCTGGAGCAGCTAGGGGTTAAGTGTCTTGCTCAGGGACACATTGGTTGATGTATCACAGTGGGAATCAAACCTGGATCTCCCACACTAAAGGCACGTGTCATATCCACTGCGCCATCACCACCACTTATTATGTTTAAGTGTCACCACTTATGTTTTCCTTCGCATAGGCTAAATAAAGGGATTTCCACTGTAAATTGGTGCATTAAAGTCAATCAGAATGCAGCAAATTAAGTCTTTGACGCTCAAAATTTCCCTGGGGGAGGACACCCAGACCCCATATGTCCATTCTGGTCCATATATTTACATAGTACAGTATGCCCACTAAAATACATTTGACTACACCTGTGTGTGTGTGTGTGTGTGTGTGTGTGTGTGTGTGTGTGTGTGTGTGTGTGTGTGTGTGTGTGTGTGTGTGTGTGTGTGTGTGTGTGTGTGTGTGTGTGTGTCAGTGTGTCAGTGTGTCAGTAGAAATCATTATCTCATTTGGATGTAATTGCAAAATAGTAATGTGAGAATAATAACATCCCAGTAATTCCATCCATCCAGTTTTTCCCATGGGCCCCTCGAAGACATTTCATCACTGAAACAAACACAAAAGAGGGAGGAGAGTGCTTCTAATGTTTTTTTGTGAACCCTTTGACATTTTGTCTGGCACCGCGATCGGGTGCACAAGACATGTAAAGACAAGACATATATACAAATTTATTTCATTATAAAATGGAAAACATTGCCAGCCTCTCAGGGTAATTATAAAAGCAAATACTTTAAATGGGTGATACATAATTCGAGTTGTAATGAGCCGATGATGCTTCTCTGACCAACACACTCTGAATAAACTTTAGGAAGCAATTTAGTCGGGATGCTGGCCATTTTGCCCAATTGTAGTCTGTTGTAGATGTAGTCTGCCTTTGACCAATGTTTCATAAGTTATACGCATTTGCAAAAAAGTCTGCATTAAGTAGCTTTTTTTTTCACCAGAAATCCCCTTAACCATACATAACAAACATGGAAACACACATACAGATGTTTTGCATGAAAAACAGCAGATGTGCTGTGTCTGTGGAAGCGTTCTTACATTCTGTGCAGTCCTTTCACCTGTCCAGATGAATGAAATACTTTGTTGTAGGCTACATATCTCTCTCTATCTGCCTCTGGGTTTGAGAACGTCTTTGGACATGTGCTGTCTAGCTTTTTTGCTGTCTGACTCAAGACGTTAGGGTGGCTAACTTGCCTGTCTGTCGGCACTTGCTCTTAATTAGTCATCTGAAATTCCCAGGCTTCACAATTAAACGTAAGCAGTTATTTGTGTGAATTGCGAAAAAAATGTTTAGCAGGTCTCTTCAGTGGGGCTTTAGAGCAAACCGTGCAGTGTTAACTCTGTGACAGCCTGAAGTCCTTTCATCTCTAAATATGTTTTCTTTGGAAAAATTGGAAAATCTCTTTATTTGTTAATCTATTTACCATTTACCGTCATGTTTTCTTAGCAAATTCATTTTCACTCAATAACCTTTGTATGCCCAATAAGACCTTGATTGTGCAATCGTTTATGTGTCCGTTTACCACCTGGAATCTGTCTGATGTTTTTGTCCTCCCTGTGTCTTTTTCATCCCAGGCTGAAAGGTGGCTACAGAGCTCTAAACATGGGCTTCCCTCATGAGGCCATGGTCGATATGACGGGTGGCGTGGCTGAGGTCTTTAATATCTCCGCGATCAGAGAACTGCCGGCCCTCCTCAGCTACCTGCTGGCTAAAAGAGCGCTCATCAACTGCGCTAACTCCCAGGTACGGTGAGGAGGTTAGCGATGGCATGAAAGGTGGAGGAGCTTGACTGACCTGGTATGTCTATAGTTTCTAATCCCTGGACCTGCTGAGAAACGCTGACTGAAGCAGAACTTGTTCCCAGGAAAGTTTGACTTGTGTTTGATGAGTGACCTGACTGTGGGGTGGATGTTTTCTTTTTGCCTCCAGGGTCCTTTGGAGCAACGGAATGCACTGGGGATCATGTTCAGACATGCCTACTCTCTGACTGCAGTAGAGAAGGTAAATCGATATTCAGCTTGACTCGCCCTAGTCTCGCTTTGCCAGACCTTCCTCCACAGCGCTGCGAAGGAGGGTCTGGCTAGTCCACACAGCATTCCGGGACGGGAGAAAAACGTGCTCTGGTTTATTGGCATTTCTTTAAACCAACCACAGTCGTCTTGGGCGGTGCTGTGCCGCTGCAAAATTGTCTCAGGAAGGAACTTGTTTCGGTAGAACGTGTGTACGTTCAAAAGTAGTTGTAGTCGTGCAACAGAAAACTCAGATTGGACAGATAGTCTAGCTAGCTGTCTGGATTTACCCTGCAGAGATCTGAGGAGCAGTTAACCGTAGTCCTCACAAAGAGTTTAGAATGTCAACCCAAAGAAAGCGGAAGGTAATGGACATCCGGCCTAAAAAAAGGGACATCCGGCAGAATTTCCGGCACAACAAGAGCAATTCGGAAGTGGAACTTCGTGGATATAGAGTAGACCAAAAACATTATATCCACCAGAGATGGGGACTCGAGTTTGAGACTCGGACTTGAGTTGCACAAACAGTGACTTTAGACTTGGCTTAAGAGTCGTCCTCAAAAGACTTCCGACTCGACTCAGACTCTAGACGCGGGACAATCTTTACTTTTAGGCTCAAACTAAAGAAGCGCTGAATGCAAAAACATGTAAGATCAAGATAAAGGATTCTGGCACCTGAAAACGCACCCTGATAGGTTAGAAAACATGTTTAGCTCAGCTTTGGCCATCTAAGGTTAGCTTGCTTCTCGCTTTAGCTTTGACCTACAACACTCGTTAGAACCACAAGAGACTTGACTTGGACTCTAGCTAAGAGACTGGTGAGCATCTCTGATGTCCACCGACGGTAATTGCATCACATGACCGCACCACAACTGTCTGAATTTTGGACGTAAATGTGAAGCTGCAATAAAAGATGAAAATGTGCACTTCAGACAGGAAGAGTGGAACTCTTTTTACTGAGGTTACAAATACTGAAATCAACAAGACTAAAATTTTAAATGGAGGATTTGTAAACGTTGATCATGGCCTGTTCTTCCCACTGTTCTCACCTTTTCTTTCCTGCGGTTTTTCTGCTCCAGGTGAAGACAGCATACGGCACCGTGGATTTGGTCCGAATCCTCAACCCCTGGGGCAACACAGAGTGGGAGGGGCCCTGGAGTGACATGAAAGGGTTGGTACACACAGGGTTTCAATGTATTTCATAATGAAATGAAGATGGCAACTTACAAGATTAATAGGCTTGCGCGCTCTACAACTACCTGAAATATATTTTATGTGCTTGCATTTGCATCGGTCGTTTATCAGATATGTACATGGAAATATGCAGTGGTGGAAAGTAACTAAGCACATTTACTCAAGTACTGTACTGTACACTTGTACAAGTAGAATTTTGAGGTACTATTTGTGTGTCTCTCTCTCTGTGCAGTCCAGAGTGGAACACAGTGAGCTTCGAGGAGCAGAAAAGACTGGGTAGAGTCAGTCGGGAGGACGGGGAGTTCTGGTGAGTTAAGACACGTGAACGTCTCTCCGTGTGACGACCAACCGTCACTGTTGACTCAGACTCTGACTGCCCGCCTTCTGCAAACACGAAAACAAAACACTCCGACATGTGAGTCTCAAATACAACAAGAACCACGAGGAAACGCGGAAAACAAGTTGGCATAACCATCCCTTTTGTCATGCACGGATGCTTTTTATTCTCATTTGTCAAAGAAGGAAAAAAAGCAGGCAGACGTCTGCGTCACAGTAGCAAGCCTTCAACCAGCTAAACTATCTTACAGGGCTCGAAAGAAAGGATTGCATGGGTGTCCCCATCCCCCACTCTTACTTACAACCTGTAAAACATTAATCACATCTGTCATTTGGGATGGTTGCGAGGACGGTAAGCACGTGTTTAAGTGAAGTCTTAAACTGTGAAGCTTTTAGGGGCCATCCACACGACAACTGAATGTTACGAAAATGATGTTTGTCGCGTTTTCTAAACTATGCTGCCAGTTATAGCCGGCAACTAAACGCACATTAAACAGAGACAATGCTGACAATCCTAGTGTTAAATAAATGTTCACTTATGTTCAGCAATTGTGTGTCTCATTTGTTAATATTATGAATTAATAATACCAAAAACAACAACACGATATGGGCATTATACAGTATATCGACCATCGGCCGCCCTGCTCTCTCAGCCATTGAAAAACCCATATCCACCTGGCTGTTTCGCAATTCATTTGTGTGTCTATCTTCAGATTATTTGAATCGGCAGGCTAACAATAAGCTAAAGGCTAAAGCTAGGTTAACAGCCGGTATCTGCAATAATATCTGAATCATGATTACACTGTTAAAATACATTTTGGCTCATATTCCAACATCACTGACGGATAGCCAACTTCAATAACATCATAAGCCAAAAACCAAGGCAACAACGAGCATGCGTGCATCACTTTTTAGTGTCCCCAGGAAACAGTTGACGTTGTCGTCGCTCTTGCAGCACGTGTCTGTATTCCGCTGTGTTTTATCTGACTGCAGCGTATTGAGCTCTCAGGACCACCGTATATTTTGAGCAGACTCACCAGTTTCTCTCTCTCCGTCAGGATGTCGGTGTCAGACTTCCGACAGAACTTTGACGTGATGGAGGTGTGTCACCGGACTGACGAATCGGACACCAACGGACTGCCGTGGTACTGCATAATGCATCATGGGAACTGGGTGCCGAGCATCTCAGCTGGAGGTCCTGCCAATGGGCGTAAGACACATAACGATGCACGATGAAACTTGTCTGTTTTTATTGTTGTGTGTGTGGTAACTTGTGTTGGTTATGGTAACGGTGACCATTGTTTCTATAGTTTTTTTGCTCTTGCTGCTGTTTTACATTAAAAGCTTTCCTCCATGTTCAGGAGGAATAATTCCCAGTCGCTGTAAGGCTTTTGTTGTGAAACATCTGCAGGAAGGTAGTTTAACAGCAGCTTAAGCTGTATAAAATAGAAGGAGTATCTGTCTGTCTGTCTGTGTGTCTGTCTGTATGTCTGTCTGTCTGTATGTATGTATGTATGTATGTATGTATGTATGTATGTATGTATGTATGTATGTATGTATGTATTTCTGCCTGTCTGTGTTTCTGTCTGTGTGTCTGTCTGTCTGTATTTCTGCCTGTCTGTGTGTCTGTCTGTCTGTCTGTCTATCTGTATATCTGTATTTCGGCCTGTCTGTGTGTCTGTCTGTATGTGTGTCTATCTGTCTGTGTGTCTATCTGCCTGTCTGTATTTCTGCCTGTCTGTGTGTCTATCTGCCTGTCTGTATTTCTGCCTGTTTTTGTGTCTGTGTGTCTGACTGTCTTTCTGTCTGTGTGTATCTGCCTGTCTGTATTTCTGCCTGTCTGTGTGTCTGTCTGTCTGTCTGTCTATCTGTATATCTGTATTTCTGCCTGTCTGTGTGTCTATCTGCCTGTCTGTATTTCTGCCTGTCTTTGTGTCTGTGTGTCTGACTGTCTTTCTGTCTGTGTGTGTATCTGCCTGTCTGTATTTCTGCCTGTCTGTGTGTCTATCTGCCTATCTGTATTTGTGTCTGTCTGTGTGTCTATCTGCCTATCTGTATTTCTGCCTGTCTGTCTTTCTGTCTGTCTTTCTGTCTGTGTGTCTGTCTGTCTGTCTGTCTGTCTGTCTGTCTGTCTGTCCTTTGATTTTCTCGACAACCATTCATCCGCTCGGCTTCACACTTGGCGGGTGAATTGCAGTGTAAACTTCAGATCTACAGTACGGACCATTTTATTAGTAGTTTGTTATGTACACACTGAGGAGTCTGTTGAGAGGGGACCCCTGCTAACTGGTATACCGCCGAACGGCATGCTGGGTACTGCTCGCTCGCCGTCGCTTGCTGCATGTGTTATTGTCTTTATGGAATAAATGTTATGTTTCATTTGGGCCACTAGTGAAAATTAGCATCTTGACTAACCCCCGCACATTTACAGCACATGTTTTTATCAGCAGTTGGTTTAAATGATATTTGATTTAAGCTACTATAGAAGTAGTATAGTGCAGGTCATTTTGTTGTAGCTGTTCTTTGTTCAAACACACCCCTCGCCAATATTGCATTTCCATTGTGCGTAAAGATTAGTTGACAACACAGCAAGTTGAGACAACTTCATTTGTACTTTTTACATTACCAACAGTGTGTGTCATCACTGCAACACTGTCTGTTTAGGTGTGGTCTGGTCATGTTGGGGCAAAACTTGCAGCCCATTCTTGGAAATCACTTGGCACAGGAAAATTAGTTTAAAATTTAAAAAGTTATTTATTGTCATGTGAACAACAATTTCAGAGAAGCAGCCGTTGCCAATGACATTCCTAGATCTAAGGCTCCCTCCAACATTAAATATGTATACAAAGAACTCACACAAGTAAAAAAGAATCTAAGACATAAAATAGTGCAGAAATGAAAATATAGGAATACATATAGGCTAAAATAAATGTGTATATATATATATATATATATATATATATATATATATATATATATATATATATATATATATATATATATATATATATATATATATATTTCAATTAACCGTTTGTCCTAAAAGATGAGTTTAAGACCTTTATTCACATAACATAAATATACTTTGTAGATATACTGGAGTCAGCTAATTGCTTTCCAGATGTGACGTTGATCTCTGGGAATTAACACTTTTTAATGGACACCCCTGCAGCCAATCAGAATTGAGTATTCACCCAGACCATGGTATAAAAGGAATTAACTATACTATGTTGAAATGTTCTTTTTCTTTAACTTTAGGATTTTTTAACATCAGATTTGATCGTACCACAGCCCAATGCACAAGTGTTGGTGTGACTGAGAGTCATTTTGTGACTGCACATGAAGGTGGTCGTTTGCACGTGGGAGCCTCACGTGTCTTTATAACATATAAACTCCGAAATGCACGTTTTATGAATTTGAAATCAGTGAGTTTAAAGGTAGATGAAGTTTTTGTGCTGGCCAGTTGTTGACACGACTGAGGGAAACGCTTCGCATTCATGTACTCACTTCAGTTTATGGTTAAAGGCTAATTGTGTGTGTGTGTGTGTGTGTGTGTGTCAAGGTTTCTTCTGGCAGAACCCTCAGTACTACTTCACCCTGTCGGAGGTGGACAGGGACCAGAACACCTGCTCCTTTGTTTTGGCTCTGATGCAGAAATACCAGAGACGTAGGGGCATTGACCTGTCTATAGCCCTGCATATATACCCGGTACACACACACACACACACACACACACACACACACACACACACACACACACACACACACACACACACACACACACACACACACACACACACACACACACACACACACACAACCTTTTGACTTGTGACCTCTAATACTAAATCAATGTGTAGTTGGGGATCATGTTGATGAGACATTTCTCTGCTAAACTTCTCACTTTGTTTTATTTATTATTTTATAACTGTTCAAATTATCCAATATTAAGATGAGAGAAAAGTCCAAAAACTAACCACAGATTTGTGTATGAGAAATTATTTTTTTCTTGTTTCCTCTCCCATTAATCATCTCACGACTATAGACTGTGTATAAAGATGGACGACGCGTCCCCACTTCCTCCCACTGTTCAAAAGTGAAGCTAAAATATAGATAGAGATAGATATAGATACGGCTGCTTCCATCTTGTAATTTTGGAGCCAGAGTCTGCGCAGCAGGGATCGGGCGGTGGAGTCACCGTATCGAGGTCCTGCCCATACACCGGCCCGACCAATCGCGATTCAATCCCAGTTGTCAATCATGACGTTTCACCCCAGTTTTAAAGCATCAAATACCTAAAAACAACAAAAAAAACTTATCAGAAAAAATTAACACAAATATCAACGTGATCAGGACTACCTTAAATGACACAAACCATCTTTAGGAAAAATGTATTTGACGTGTACTTTGATTTTTCCATTTGGCCCATGTCCTCCTCTAACATGGAGGGGGCGGGGTTTATGAACTACACTGCAGCCAGCCACCAGGGGGCGATCCAGATGTTTGGGCTTCACTTATACAGTCTATGCATCAACTCCTGCTCACCACCCCTCAGGTTTATCTGGTGACCCTTTGGAGAGTTGACATGAGTACTTTTACTTTTTAAAAGATAATTTTTGGGGGCTTTTCTGCCTTTAATTGACAGGACAGCTAGGTGAGAAAGGGGAGGAGACATGCAGGAAATCATCACAGGTCAGATTCAAACCCTGAACCTCTGCGTCAAGGAATAAGCCTCTCAGTATATGTGCGCCTGCTCTACCCACTGACCCAACCCGGCCACGAGTACTTTTACTTTTGATACTTTAAGACTTTTTGACGTTATTTTTCATAGTTTTTTTGTTGCTTTTCACAATATTCTTTTATAAAAAACAGGTCAAATTTGACCCAAGAAAAAAAAAAAAAGAAATTTAACTTTCATGGTTTCAATGTATAATGCTTTACTCCTTAATAAAAAAAAAAGAAATTTGACCCAAGGACAACATCAGTGTTAAGTAAAAGATCTGAATACTTCTTCTGCCGCTGCAGAGATGTGAACATGTGGGAGGATGGTATAAGAGCCGGGTTAGTATGAGACTTTTAATCTGAAGGTCCAGGGCTCAAGTCTCTGCTCAGATGAGACCAGTTTTACAGCAGGAAACAAAGTTTGGTCATTGAAATGACATTTTGTGGCTCAGTAGTTTGTATATCTGTGTATTCTAAGCGTGTGTGCTGTCCCTCCAGGCCCCTCGTAACAATAAATACCTGTCGCCTGAGGAGTTGACTGCGCTCCGCCCGGTCCTCTGCAGCCCCCAATACTCCCCGCGTCGGGAGGTTGTCCTCCGCGGCTCCCTTCCACCCGGTCGCTACATCATCATCCCTTCAACGGCCGAGCCCAATCAGCAGGGAGACTTCCTCCTGCGGGTGCTGACAGAGCAGGGCAACGCTGCCACGTGAGTCATGGATCAACCATCAAACTGTGTTTCAAGTGCAAAAAGGTGAAAAGGCAAAAAAGACAACCTTCCAAATCTGCTGATGAGATAAAGAAAGCTCAGAGGGCTCCAAAGAATCGCCGAATGAAGTTTCAGGTTAAATGCTGTATTACAGAGTTAAGTCAATATTCAAAAATGTCTAACTTGGTGTCATAAGTAAGTGCACACAGCTGCAGGTCAGGAGAGACGAGCACAAAATAAGATGTGGCATCATATTTACCACTGCAGATTTGGGAGGAGGATGTTCAAACCACCTTTTTTATTAAGGGGCCCCTCTTTTCTATCATTGGGTAACCTGACAACCCCTGACTAAGTGAAGTATTTAATGGATATTTCATATTATATTCAAGGCATAATAATAACAGTACAGAACAACTGATAAACTGTACGTCTAACCCAAATAGTGAATGCCATAGCCGCAGGAAGTATGTGCAAAATGATCAATTTGGATGAATTTTTAGCAGATTATTTCCTGTGACTATTGCATTAGAGATGAGTTTAATACAATTCTCTGTAGGCTTATTATTCTTATTTTTTTATTTTTTTTATTACATTTTACAATCTTATTTTTCCAGACATTCATACTGAAGAGACGTCTTTTTTATGATAACGTTTTTTTTAAATGTGTTTTTACATTATACAGAAATGAGAAACCACCCCCCCCCCCCCCCAAATACCAGACATTGACATAAAGACACCATACATGACCAGATGTCCGTAAGGAAAAATAAATAGCATGAACTAAAAGTAAAGATTTTACAAGATACCTTTTTTTTTTTACATTGCCAATGTCTGCTTCCATTACCTCAACAGAAGTCAAGAAGGGTTGCCAGATATTTTAAAATTTCCCAGTAGACCCTCTGACTGTATGTCTTAATTTTCTCCAACTTAAGACGGCACATGACTTCCTTATCCAGTGGCTATGTGTCGGTGGAATAGGGTCTTTCCATTCAGACAGTATCAGTCTCCTAGCCAGAAGAGAACAGAAGGCCAACATGTCAATTTCCCTTCTTATAGGCTTCTTTTTAGAAGAACAGTCGGATGATAGGACTGATTATAAATATTATGATTCTAATATGTTTTCATGTTTTTTTTGTTTTTTTTCCAGTCCAGCCAACAAACCATCGCCACAAGACTCTTCAATAACAGAGGTAGGAGACGAGTTAAAGAAATCCCTTCTCCTGGTGAAGAGCACTGGGCTCAAACTAAATTCATCAACGCCTCAGTACAGCTTTGATAGCTTAGTCGTAGTGTGTTCGCGCTGGAAAAACGAGATACACTCAAATATGTTAGCGACTCAATTTGAAGTTGTTCCACAATGCAACGCAAACATGAACAGATTAGCCACTAAGAGCTGATCACATTTACTTAGAGTTCTTGTGAATGAACTGCAAAGAGAGTATTCTCTGACACTTTGTGTGCAGTCACTGTGTACTGTGTACCATTTAGTATGGAATTACAGTAAGACACAGCAAATGAATAAAGTGACTTATTAAAGGTGCAGTAGTTAAGACTTATAAAACTAACTTTCTGTCATATTTGCATATGTTCCAGTAGAACTACATGAAGCAGGTCATTTAAAAAAGAAATCTGGCTCCTCTGGCACCACCTACAGCCTGTAGTGTGATTTGCAAAAATCTACCGCTCCCTGTTTAGATGCACCAATCAGGGCCAAGGGGGGTGGGGGGGGGTGTCTAACTGTGTGTCTATCACTACACATGCAAACGTATTCATTCTCCCTTGTGGGGGGGAGGGGCTAAGGAGACCGTTTTGAGCTTTAGCGGAAACGGGGAGGGACTGAGAAGTTGTCGATGTTCAAATTTCAAAAGTCCTGGATCTTCACAATCCTACCTACAGCACCTTTAACTCCTGTTTTTGGATTCAAGCTTTAAAACTCAGCTGACTTATGTTATTGACTTGTGTTATTGATGAAGTTAAAGTTGTTATGCAGCTCAATATGTTTAAAAAATATATTGATACCATGGTAGAGTTTTTGCAGAGGTAGAGGTTTGAAGACCGCAGGTACTGTGTGGTTCTTTGTTTTCACTGTTGATGACTGAGGACAGAGCCTGGATAGCTCAGTCGGTAGAGCATCAGACTTTTAATCTGAGGGTCCAGGGTTCAAGTCCCTGTTCAGGCGAGACTGGTTTTAAGTTTCCTTGGAGCTGAAAACAACAGTAACGTGTTTATTGGCTGCTACAGAAGTTCTGACTACTCTGGACTTTGTACTTCAGTCATAAAGTAAACTACATCCCAAATCCAATGGCAGTCACTATGTCCCACTATTACATATATAGTGGTAATGCCATTGTCTCATAATATAAAAGAAAATGCACTGCAAAAAAAAATAAATATATAAAATAGAAATGGTGGAGAGGAAGATCCTGGAGATTATTTTTTTATTACATTTTAAGAAGAAAATTGCCAGACCTTCCTCCACAGCGCTGCGGAGGAGGGTCTAGCTAGTCCACACAGGTTTCCGGGATGGGAGAAAAACGTGCTCTGGTTTATTGGCATTTCTTTAAACCAATCACAATCGTCTTGGGCGACGCAAAGCGCCGGACGGAGCCGCGGTGCCTCTGAAAAATAGCCTCAGGAAGGAACTTGTTTTGGTGGAACGTGTGTACGTTTAAAAGTAGTTTTAGTCGTGCAACAGAAAACTCAGATTGGACAGATAGTCTAGCTAGCTGTCTGGATTTACCCTGCAGAGATCTGAGGAGCAGTTAACCATAGTCCTCACAAATCAGCCGGAGGTTAGAACGCCAACACAAAGAAAGCCCAAGGCAACGGATATCTGGCCTAAACGAGGGATATCCGGTGGAATTTCCGGCTGCACCGAACCAATCCCGGTAGTGGAATGTCGTCGATATAAACTATGTGTAATTAAACCTAAGTTTTAGCTGTTTATTGATTTTCCTGTTGCTGCTTCTAGCATTTTAAAACTCATCTCGCCTGAACAGGGACTTGAACCCTGGACCCTCAGATTAAAAGTCTGATGCTCTACCGACTGAGCTATCCAGGCTCTGTTTACAGTGCAATAATAGCAGTAACGCCATTATCCCATAATGCAATACGCAAAGAAACTATAACAGCTACTCACAGCTGCAAAACATAAAATAAAAATAGCAAATTGAGAAAGGAAGATCCTGGGAAAACAAAAACATATTAAAATTAATATATTAATTAATTAATTAATTCTTGAAAAGAAAGTTTTCTTGTTTCTACATTTAGGGGAAAAAAACACTGCATATCATGCCTTTGACACTGCCAAATGAACTAGTTTCCACCGTGTCAGATGATGCTGTGCCCTCCAATGTTGCCACAACAGTACACTACTTTCATCTTGAGTCTAAATGCAACTGATGTTAATCTGTGTGGCAAGAGCCAACAGTCAAGAACAAAATGCCTTCCCCCTCACGTAGGGAACAGAAATATGCAAAAATATTGACACTCAGAGGGTTGATTTAGTTTATCAGAGCAACATTTTTTTAAACAGTAAACTATGTTTGAAAAGTTGTACAGTAGGCATTTGTTTGTGGAAGTAAAGTGTCTGTATCTTCTTCCTGCAGCGTACATTTCCTCACCAGGCTGCTCTTCCTTCGCCTAAATCTACCGAACAACTGTTCAATAAGCACTGCAAGGTGAGGTGTGCTCGCACGCAGAGCTGGCTCACTTGAACTTTAACCCTTGTGTTGTCTTCGGGTCAAATTCGACTTGTTTTCAAAACGTCTATATCAGAAATATGGGTTTCTTTTTAACTACCTAATTTTAATTTCCCCAAATTAACATGGATGATTCCATACAACGCGCTTCGCAAGTATCAACAAAAGATCGGATCCCTATACTTTCATTGAACTTTGGGTGTTTTATTCACTTTTAATGTTTCGAAACGGTATCCTCACTGAACGTTGACATATACCCTTCTGTGATTATCCTTCCTTTAATAGAAGTCTAAATAATTCATAATGTTTGCTTTTATAACTCAAGGATTAGGAATAATTTCCTATAAATAAAGTTTATTGACCATGAATTCAAAAGAATAAGTGTAAAACTGGCGGTAGTAAGTTGGTGTTAGTGGTGTTCATACATAGTAGTGAAAAGAAACGTTAAACGGCAAACAAAAAGAAAAAAAAAAATAGCGCCAAAAACACTGAAAAAAAATCACCAAAAGTGTAAAAAAAACGAGACAAAAAAACGTCAGAAAAAATGTTGATTTGACCCGGGAGGACAACAAGTGCGTGGTCGAATGGAAGACAACACAAGGGTTAAAGGTGCCACGTGGATTTTTGCAACCCTGGAAAACACATTTGTTTCCCCACACAGTTCAGACAATCACAATCATTCATGTGAAATGTATGTTCTGGCCTTATTTGCTCAGATCTGCTGTGCTGTGCTAAACCCCAGCCTCCTGCTGCTCCCAGCACGTTCATACAAATGGAAGTTACGTGCAATTTGTGGTTTCAACCACAGGCTGTAAGGAGCTGTGTGTTTTGAATGTAGATGCATGAAGAGGAGTCTCTGTGTGTGTTACGCTGACTCTTATGGCTTGTGCTGTGACTGTTTCCCGCTTTGTGTCATCATCAGAAAGGCCTTTGCAAACCAGTGCACCTCTACAACCTGCTGACCGAGATCATACAGGGAGGAGGTCAGTGGCGTCTCTCTGACTAATAGACGTATCCATGCTTGTTTCTTTCTTTCTTTGTGGGAACAAGTTACATGTCAGAACATAATCATGTCGAAATTTTGACTGGCGGCATCCGTTTGTTTGGCTTCATCGCTGTTTGTCCCAGGGGGTCCACGCCCACCTCTACTGAGGCTACATATACACTTCGATTTTCATTTTTAAGCAGCGTTTTGAGATAAAAACGATCTCGGAAACATGAAGCAGATTGTCTGACGTCACTCTGTGGTAGAAAATCATGGCTGTATTATTTGAAAATACTTTGAAAAAAGAACAACAATGGCAAAAAGTAAGAGCGGGGAATTATTAGCTTGGACCGACAACGAGGTGGGTCTGTTACCGTTACTGAGAGGTCTGTAAGCCTACCTAAACGATAAGACAACACTGAAGTGCGTCGTCGTTTCCAAAGGTCTACGTTTGTGCCCGTCCAGGCTACAAAACAACCCCGGATGTTGTCAAACCAAAACGGGGACGGCGCTGTTTCCAAACGTCTCCGTTTTAGTGGCTGGAAAAACGCCGGAGTAGTGTGAAAACTTAGTGGTGTAGATGTAGCCATAGGCCGCGTTCACACTGCCTGCGTTGGCCGTCCGGCTAAAACGCAGGTCCTTCCATTCATTCTGAACGAGGGGACTGCGTTTAGGGGTTGCAGTGGGGGGGGGTACACGCAAAACAAAACGCAGCGGGCCAGCAGCGAAAAGTTGAGACCCACTTAACTTTTGGTGAAACGCAACCCCACGTCACGCTGCGGCGGCCAATCGTGTAACCGGAGATCAGACTTGTCGATGTGTTTAGAATCCCGTACAGGAAACAGGAAACATCACTGCCTCCATCGCTGCCACAAGACAGTTTTAAAACAATACAAGGGTAAAAAAAAAGGAAACACAAGCACTGAACTGCCCGGGAGTTTGTGTAACAGCTGAATGTTTCCTGCAACAACAAAGCACTCGCTGTGTCTCGCTCATCTCTTTGTGAAATAAGCTGCCTTCAAGTGCGGTCGTAAACGTCGAAATCTATAAATTATATGACGGAATACAGTAATTGTGAAATATTGCGCTTCGTTAGGGGGTTCAAGGTCAAGGTAACTTTATTATCCCTGAGGGGCAATTATTTGTACAGCCAGCAGACACACATAAAGTAAACAACAACAGCGAAACATAAAATACCCACAATATCTAAACCACAATAGTAAAATGCATACATTTAAAACAATTCCGGCAAATTGTTTAAAATGGAAATAGAAGTCGGGATAAAAGAGTTTCTGAGTCTATTGGACCTGCATCTAGGCATGGAGTACCTACGGCCTGAGGGAAGTAACTTAAACTGGCAGGTTTAAGGTATAACCAACCTTGATTTTAAAAAAAAATTTTGTTGTTGGTTTTTGTGGTGGAAAAAATAGAAAACGCTTATTAAAATGCACAATTCAATGCATAATCAGCCAAAGTCCGCATATTCATGCGGGGGCCGCATTTTTTCGAATATGCCGCACTTTCGGCGCATAAATTGCAGATTTCCGTGCAAAATATGCGGTGCTTGCATGATTTCATAATCCCCGCATTTTTGTTGCAAAAAAGTCACATATATCTTAGCAGAAAGTTGAAAAAAATGTTGCGTTTACTTCACAGCCATTTTCCCCTGTTGCCATGGGAACGTTATGAAGTGACGTAATTACGCGACGTGAACATCATCGAAAAGCAGGATGTTGGAGGTTGAATTTGACATGTTGTACTTTGAGTCTCTTAAGTTGGTATCCAATAAGAAAGCTATCTTAATATCTGATGTCTACTCAAATTTCTTTGTTTAAGTGCTCCTGCTGTCTATATTATTATATTATTATTATTATTATTATATATATATAATATTATTATATATTATTAACGATTTTTGAAAGTCTTTCTCTTTTATATCTTTTATTTTCCTCTGTTTAGACTATTACTTTTATTTTTACTTTAATATTATATTATTTGTATATATTGTTGTATCTTATTTGTTTACTTATTGCAATGACTGAATATCTGTAAACTATTTTTGGAAATTAAGTTTTAAAAAAGCAGGGTGTTGGGGGGAATCACTTTTTCTTCTCTTTTTCATCAAACCGCAGTTTTTGCAAGTTCCTGCAAGTTCCCGCATTTTTTGCAAGTTCCCGCAATTTCATCGCATAAAATTGCATAAATATCCCGCATATTCCATCGCATTTTTTAAGAAAACGTGCCGCATAATAAAGGACTTTTTGCCCGCAACAATCACAAAAAAACTCTGCGTTTTTCTGGAAGGACTGATAATACTTGTATATAATGTAATGTATGCCTAGTGACTTCTTCCTCTGATGATCTGACTTGTTGTGCTCAGTGTTGGCCGGAACTGAGAAGTACTTGGCTCTGGAGCACTGCAAGAGCCTGGTGATCCTCATGGACGTATCCTTGAAAAGTACAATTATATGTATATTATCTGTATATTATATCTGTCTGTCATTGTCTGTCTATGATATCTGAACAAGCCCACTCAGTGCCTGCACATTTCAGTGTTAGCAGACAGATGAGCCGACCACGAGAGATATGTAAAGAACGAGCAAGTGAGACTGTAGGAGAGTAATGGTACTCTGTGATTCTTTGTTCTCACTGTTGATGGACAATAACAGAGCCTGGATAGCTCAGTCGGTAGAGCATCAGACTTTTAATCTGAGGGTCCAGGGTTCAAGTCCCTGTTCAGGCGAGACTGGTTTTACCTGCAGGAAGCAGCTACAGCAGGGAAATCTATCAGTGGCTGAAATGTAGGTTTAATTACAGACTAAATTGTGCACGCTTTACACTAATGGTCACAGTGAACTGCTTCTACATTTAGTAACAAGAAAACGGGCGCCTGGGTAGCTCACCTGGTAGAGCACGCGCCCATGTATGAGGTTTACTCCTAAACGCAGCTGCCGTCCTATATAAATAAAGGCCTAAAATGCCCCCCCAAAAAAGAATCTTTAGTGACAAGAAAACTGACCAATCCTTGCGTAAATAATTTTTTTCTTTTTAAGATTTAATACATTTTTGGTTATCCAGGATCTTCCTCTCCACCATTTTCAGTTCATATTTTTTTGCAGTGAATTTTCTTTTTCTTTTATATTATAGGACAATGGCGTTACTTCCATTAGTAATGTTCAGACATAGTGACTCTATTGCACATGTGTCAAACTCAAGGCCCACAGGCCGAATCCGGCTTGTACGTCAATTTAGGTTCACAATAGATTTTGGCCCGCCTAGTTGTGCGCCTAACCAAAAACACGTGTGAAAATGGTTTTCAAACTGCAATTACGTGACATTCAAAGCAGAATTTGGTAGATTTGCCGAATTTGAGACTCATAAATTCCCACAGAACGGGAGACATTTTCAGGCTGTGAAACAGGTTTTTGTTAAATTAATTTTCATTGTTTTTGCTTGATTAGCTAAATTCTATGATGGCTAAGGAACTTTATTTGAAAAATGCGTCCAAAAGTGTCAAAAATGTCGGAAAAAGAGATAAAAAAAAAAAAGAAAAAAAGTGACAAAAAGTCTGTAAAACAACATAAATGACAAAAAAATCTACAAAAATGTAGAAAAAAAAGCGACATGCAATAATAAAGTCAAAGATATTTGCTTTTTCAATAAACCTTGACATATTGGGCCCTTGATGTGATTCTGTTTCCAGTGTGGCCTTTAGTGAAAGTGAGTTTGACACCCCTGATCTGGTGGATTTGGGATGTAGTTTACTTTGTAAGACAGTCCAGAGTAGTCAGAACTTCTTCCTGTTCTTTTTTTCAGCTCCAAGGAAACTTAAAACTCATCTCGCCTGAACAGGGACTTGAACCCTGGACCCTCAGATTAAAAGTCTGATGCTCTACCGACTGAGCTATCCAGGCTCTGTTCTTAGTTATTAACAGTAAGAACAAAGAACCACACAGTACCATTACTCTACTTCAGTCAGCCACTGTATTTTGTAAAACACATAAAGTACAGCACGTGAGTAAATGTACTTAGTTACTTCCCACCACTGTGACCTCCACGGTAAACAAATGTTGGTGACTACTGTTGCTCTGCAAAAGAGCACTGACAGGTCTTTCTATTATTTTGTCCATCCCTTTTATATCAAGGAGGGTAGGCTAAATAACAAACATGGGTCACACCTTTAATGCAATATAATTCAACAGCACCTCAAACTGCAGCCTCCAAAACAACCAAACAGTGGAATCAACGCTGTTCTAAAAACACAAACTGAAAATGAAGGAGGATTTATTCATTATTGATAGGACTGGTTACCGAATTCAACTTTTTAGCCACCGACTGAATTGCCTCTAAAGTATCAAGTATTGAAAAAGGCCTCGTCATTCATTACCAAATTTCGATACCTAAGGAGTAAATCTGATCAGAGTCAGGGAGCCAGTAAGCATGCAGCATGCTCCTACCGAGATCTAATAATGTAGACATAAGAGACTGTAGTGGAAGTTTCCTTTGCAGCAAGTTTTCAAAGTTTAGTAAAGTGAAACAAATAAGACAGTCTGAGACTAAAACCAAGTTGGGTTTTTTGTATTTTGTTAAAGATATATTTGCAAATATAGGAGGAATACAAGTTCACAAGAAGCACACAGCTCAGTGTGGAAAAGAGTCTTCAAATGAGTAGAGGAAACAGTGAGCTTAAATGCCCATTAGGAAAAAGGGGAGTGACATTCAAACACAATCAATTCTTAACATGACTCTGCACTTTCTTACAGGCAATAAAGATAAAAATTCTGCCAGACACTTCTCTCAGGCGACATACAGATATAGATCTGAGCTGACACTTTCTAAAAAGTCATAAAACCTACTTAAAACCTACTATCTAATCCTGTGTTCCCTACTGCCCCAGCTAGGGTCACGCTCTCCGAACATCTAAACTGACAAGGGAGGAACGGATCCGGGGAAGGGAGATGGTTCACTTGTGACCTTGTAGATTATCAGTTTACACAAAGGACATACGCATTCGTCTTCCAGACTCTCGGTCTCAGCAGTTAAGCAGGATCAAATCAACGTGTGAAACGGAGATAAACTGTCTTTCAATAATGTGAGAAAATGCAATGTGCTAATAAAAACATAAGGATTATAAGGAATAATACTTAAATGTAATTTATTCCAGAGCATACTCTGGAGCTGCAAAAAAGATTTGCGTAATGTGTAATGTTGTAATTTATTTATTTTTTAAATGGATTTTATAAAATTCACCGAAGTCACGGTATTGGTATCGGTACCCGTATAAAAAGAAAAATGTGCACGATTCCCAGCCCTACTTATTAGACTGTGTTGGTTTTATCTGGGGGATTCTTATACTCTGCATGTCATCGGCTCGGCCTTCCAGAGTCGTCACTGTTGGGGATTGTCGGTGTTTGTGCGGTTCATTTCCTTGACCTCGCCGTTTTTATTCAGAGCCAAGGCAGCGCGCAGCTGACCTGGCAGGAGTTCCAGATTCTGTGGGACAAGATCAGGAGGTGGACGGTGAGGCTCCGAACACACCATGCACACCAACACGGAAGCTGTCTGTGTATAGATGTTCCGGCTCGAGCTTTTACTCCCTAAATAGTCTGGCTGTCTCTGTCTTTTTAGCTTTGCAAAATGATCAACCATGTTATATCAAAGAGAGACCAAAATAAATGTCAACATGACTACGATCATGACATCCCTGAAAAATAAAACAGATGTTCAGATTTGTATAGAAAATTTGAAAGAACTTTTTTGTCTGAGCCCTCTCTTTCAACACGGAGTCCTCTGTGGTGCTGTGTATTTCTTACGGAGTACTGCACAACAACCGCACTGCCATTTCAATTTTAAACTCAACATACTGGATAAAATAAACCATCCAGGTTTCACTCTCATGTTGCTCAGGAGATTGTCACAAATCCCTTAAAGGTCCCATGGCATGAAAATTTCACTTTATGAGGTTTTTTGACATGAATATGAGTTCCCCCAGCCTGCCTATGGTCCCCCAGTGGCTAGAAATGGCGATAGGTGTAAACCGAGCCCTGGGTATCCTGCTCTGCCTTTGAGAAAATGAAAGCTCAGATGGGCCAATCAGGAATCTTCTCCTTATGAGGTCATAAGGAGCAAGGTTACCTCCCCTTTCTCTGCTTTGCCCGCCCAGAGAATTTGGCCCACCCATGAGAGAGAGACATCATGGCTTTCAAACGAGCAAAGTGGCAGTTGGTCAAGGCCACATCCCCACCCTCCACCTTGCCCCCCCTCCCTCCTCCTCAATAGCTACAGACACAGAAATGGCACACACTAAGAAAAGCTCATTGTGGGACTGGCTCTAGTGGCTGGAATTCTGCACCAAGGCTGAATTTCGGGAAAGAGACTTCAGATACAGTATTAGGAGACCACTAAGGTCTATATAAAAGAGACTTCAGATACAGTATTAGGGGACCACTAAGGTCTATATAAAAGAGACTTCAGATACAGTATTAGGGGACCACTAAGGTCTATATAAAAGATACTTCAGATACAGTATTAGGGGACCACTAAGGTCTATATAAAAGATACTTCAGATACAGTATTAGGGGACCACTAAGGTCTATATAAAAGAGACTTCAGATACAGTATTAGGGGACCACTAAGGTCTATATAAAAGAGACTTCAGATACAGTATTAGGGGACCACTAAGGTCTATATAAAAGAGACTTCAGATACAGTATTAGGGGACCACTAAGGTCTATATAAAAGATACTTCAGATACAGTATTAGGGGACCACTAAGGTCTATATAAAAGAGACTTCAGATACAGTATTAGGGGACCACTAAGGTCTATATAAAAGAGACTTCAGATACAGTATTAGGGGACCACTAAGGTCTATATAAAAGAGACTTTAGATACAGTATTAGGGGACCACTAAGGTCTATATAAAAGCATCCAAAAAGCAGAATGTCATAGGACCTTTAAGTGAAGCTGAAAATAATTGGGCAATGTTTGCGTTATGATTCGAAAAATATATAGAATACTCTTTTTGTTTCATCATAGAACGTACTCCATGTGTTCATCAGAGGGTCAGAAAATAAGCACAAGCTGTCAGTGTATATGCAGTTTTTCATGCATTCAGTAAATAAATGTTATATCTCTCCTCAGGACATCTTCCTGGTGTTTGACAAGAACAAAACAAAGCGCCTGGAGTATCAAGAGGTGGCCCCCGCTCTGAAGGCAGCAGGTAGGACTCAGCACACACAGCCACGTGAAGTAATAGATCATTCATTCACTCTTAACCCTTGTGTTGTCAGTCCATCGACCGTGCAACTTGTTATCAAAACTTTAATTTTTGGTGCTTTCTTTTTACGTTTATGTCACTTTTTCTGATGCCTTTGACGCTTATTTTACAACTCATTTCATTTTAAATAAACCTAATTTATATGACATTATACCTATTTTTAGTAACCCTAATAGTTAACCCTTCTGTTGTCCTCTGGTCAAATTTCACCCATTTTCAAAGTTTCTATTTGAAAAATATGGGATTCTTTCAACCAAATTGCCAGAAAACACGGATGGTTCCATACACGAAACAGGCTGTGATTATCCATCAACATACGTTTCTCTGATCTTAACTATTAGTCAAAATTATTCCTAATTTCTGGGGGGTTTTAACTCGAATATTCAATATAGTTTACTATGAATTAGGTTTATTGACCATTAAATCCAAAAATAAGTGTAAAACTAGCGGTAATAAGTTGGAATGAAGTTGGCTAAGAAGATAGCAGTAAGACAGAATTGGGTTAAGTTTATACTTTATGCTTCATATATGTGCAAAACAGGCGGACGACACAAGGGTTAAGATCAGAGGATGTTGAGTGGATCACAGACGGGTACCTGTCAAAGTTTAGTCTTGATACTGTTTTGAAAGCCATTTAAACATTCTTTTTTTGGAAATGCTATGAAATTGAATAAAACACCCAAAATGCAAAGAAAGTAATAATTAATTGTACCTGCGAAGAACGTTGTATGGCTTCCATACAACATACATGCATGCATCCAGGTAATTATTTTGGGCAATTTGGTTGAAAGAAACCCATATTTCTGTCGTAAAAAACTTTGAAAACGGGTCAAACTTGACCCGAGGACAACACAAGGGTTAAACCATGTGTGTGTTCATGGGTCACACGGGCGTCCAACAGTCATCTGTCAGGAAAACTCATCTGACCAGCAGGGGGAACCCAAACACCTCTTCTCTGCAGCTCATTCCCATTGGAGGAAGTAACTTTAAGTTATATTTAGAGCTGTAACAAGTCCAAATGTTGCTGTACAATGAATTGTTACAGAAATAATTGCAATTAACAATATAATTGTCTCTTTCAGTCTAATTTAAAAATATGTATTTATGACTTTTAAAAATCTAATTCAAGTTTTAAATGAATTCCAGGATTCATCTTTCGGTTATATCAGTTTCATGTGACCCAGATGATGTAATAACACAAATACACAGCAGCCTATGAAGTAAACCACACCTCTTTATTATCATAAAACATAATACCTGTAATTTTTGGTTGCTATGAACGTGTTAAGGCTCAAGTGCCAACAACTAACAATTGAAATAATAATGAGAATATGTAGTCCGACCAATAATCACTTCTATATGTTACAATTTGGCAAATCTAAAGAAAATCAACAATTACCAGTGATACGCCTTAAGACCTTAGCTAATGTTAACACTTGATTGCGGTTAAACAAAGAAACCGCGATCATGTAAAAAAAAACTTTGTAATTAAACAATTGTGTAATAATTGTTACAGGCCTATATCTACTCCGAGTACATTCAATTGTAGAATTATGGAAATATATCATGAAATCATTAGATCATGAATCATTGTTTATTTTTTATTGTTATTAAGAACATGAATAACTCCGATTTAGTTGTTGCCTCTGTATCAACTGATCCTCATTCATTTGTTTGTGGCTAAACGACTAAATTGGCATGTTCATCTACATCTACATTCAGTGGTGGAATGTAACTAAGTACATGTACCCACTTACTTACACTTACTTACTGTAAATAAAAGATGTGAATACTTCTTCCACCTCTGCCGGTATATATAAAATACATATGATATGTGGGTTTTGATATGCGAGACACGCTGAAAAGGTTTGAGCGTGTTGAATGAAGGGATTTATTGTGACCTGGCTTTGTCTGTCTCTCTGCTCCAGGCATCATGGTGGATGAGTTGATAATGCAGCTGGTTGGACTGAGATACACGGAGCCCGACTTGACCATCAGTTACCCCGGCTTCCTGTACCTGCTGATGAAACTGGAGAGCATGATCCGTAGGGCACGGGGAACGAGGGGGGGAACGAGGTGGGAGGGGTTAGGAAGAAGACAAATGGCAGATTGTTACAGTCAGTGGTGGAATCAGTGGTGTGGTCCAATGTATTGTAGTGGGTATACTGTCCTGTACATATATATATATATATATATATATATATATATATATATATATATATATATATATATATATATATTGGCCAGAATCTGCAATCATAGTGGGGGGTCTAGGTGTCCTTCCCCTGGAAAGTTTTGACCATCAATGACTTAATTTCCTGTATTCGGAGACACTTTAATGCACCAATTTAAGGTGGAATTACCTTTATTTAACCAATGTGAAGAAGAAAAACACAGATGACAATTCAAAATATATCAAAATTATAATGGAAAGTATGTTGTTACGTGTCATTGGGCATTTTTAAGTGGGTATATATAAATACTGGAGCATTCTTAGTGGGTATACTGGGTATACTGGGTATACTGCGTATAACTGCATATCACGTAGACTACAAGTACTGTACTTAAGTACAAATTTCAGGTACTTGTACTTTACTTGAGTCTTTTCTTTTCATGCCACTTTCTACTTCTACTCCGCTACATTTCAGAGAGACATATTGTCCTTTTTACTGCACTACATTAATCTGACAGTTTTAGTTACTAGTTACTTTACAAATTAAGAGTTTTGCACCCAAAACACATGAAGTTTATAAAATCTGATGTTTTATTCTAAAGGAAACTAGCCAACGATGTAACGGCCTACACGTCCATCTGAAATGATCAGACCATTAAACACACAACTGGTTGGATCCTTTACACTTTATGAAATGGGAGAATTTTTCTTCACTTACAATTTACAATTTGTCGCTTTTGACGCTTTTTTTGATGCTGCTGAAGCTTTTTTGGCACTTTTGATGCTTTTTTTGTTTCCAGGTTCTAAAATGTACTTTCAATTTTAATACTTTAAGTACATTTTCCTGACAATACTTACATATTTTTCAGTGCAGGACTTTTACTTGTAACAGAGTATTTTTACAGTGTGGTATTAGTACTTTTACTAATGTAAAGCATCTGAATAATTCTTCCACTGGAGCTGGATGCTACAGATTTAAAAAAAACAATACCATGTTTAAAACACTTACATGTTTGCTATCCAAAATAATTGAATCCAACATATCCTCCTGGGTAATTACTACGACAAGGCTGACATGTACAGTTGGATGTGAAGAGGGGACGGAGGAGGAGAAACAAAGGATGAGTGAGGAGATGTGGGGAAAAGATTGGCTACGAGTTAGAAGAGAAAACAGTAGAGACTATGTTTAATGAGGAAAAAGTAGGAAGAAATGCAGAGCAGAAATACTTAGAGTTATCTGTGTAGATGTCGATAATTCAAAGTCAACTTTATTGTGCATTGTTTTTTTCCTCTTGCAGACAAATTTCAAGCGTACGACATGGTGGGAATGGGAAGCGTGACTGTGAACTACACACAGGTATGAGCATATATTATATTATACTATATTATATATATATAGAGGACCACTAAGGTCTATATAAAAGAGACTTCAGATACAGTATTAGGGGACCACTAAGGCCTATATAAAAGAGACTTCAGATACAGTATTAGGGGACCACTAAGGTCTATATAAAAGAGACTTCAGATACAGTATTAGGGACCACTAAGGTCTATATAAAAGAGACTTCAGATACAGTATTAGGGGACCACTAAGGTCTATATAAAAGAGACTTCAGATACAGTATTAGGGGACCACTAAGGTCTATATAAAAGAGACTTCAGATACAGTATTAGGGGACCACTAAGGTCTATATAAAAGAGACTTCAGATACAGTATTAGGGGACCACTAAGGTCTATATAAAAGAGACTTCAGATACAGTATTAGGAGACCACTAAGGTCTATATAAAAGATACTTCAGATACAGTATATTTGAGATCTCCCCTTTTGAGCAAAATTGAAATTTTCAGCGTCAAACACTTCGTTTTCTGCGTTCTGGTGACATTTTCTGCATCAATTTACGGTGCAAATCTCTGTATTTATTATAATTTAATTATTATTATAGGTTTTTGGGGTGGGTTGCACTGGCCAGTTTTGATTATTGGGGGGGTTGTACTTGTAACCCTCCATCCCCCCCTGTAAATTATACCTTTGAAACCAGGTGAGTTTTAACTAAATGTTTTCTGTTCTCTGATTGGTTCCAGTGGCTCCACATGACCATGTACAACTGACCACTCAGACGGATTCTTCAGGATTTGCTTTGTTTAGTCTTTTTTTCTCCTGCTCTCTTCTGATTTCCACGCATCATTCTATTTTCCATACAGCATGTAGGACAGTAGATGAACATAAGTGTTTAATGATAGAAACATGTAGCAAACGAAGATGTGATGATAGGCCATTTATATTTCAGTTAGTAGTCAGTAGCAATAAGAACATCGTCCAGTGTTACTACTGGCTCAATGTACAAGGATGGACGCAATGCTGCTTAAGTCAGTACCATTTACACTAGTGGTTATCACTTTATGTTCGTTACTGCAGCTATGATATGTCTGTGTTCAAATAATAATAAAAATGTGATCACAAAAAGAAAGTCTCTTCAGTCATGGAAACATCCGGGGGTCAAAGGTCAAAGCAAGATGAGAGGAGCCGTGAGGAAGAGGAAAGTTTATGATTCACTGTGTTGGTGGTCCCCTCAACGATTTAATGAATGGAAATGCAAAATACACATTAATCATTACACAGCAGGGATATTAATCCAGAAACATCAGATATGATAGGAAAACGCAGACGGGGAAGGGAACATTCTACTGCACAATAACTACTTTTACTTTGAAACTTTAAGTACTTTTTATTTGTAGTGGAGTATTCTCACAGTGTGGTATCAGTATGTATACTGAAATAATGGTTGCAGTTCTTCTCTAAATGTATGTCCTACTGTCCAGTTTTGAGACTAACGTGTGTTTTTTGTGTGCCGGATAGAGGCCCACGATTTTGTACTGTATTGTCGGAGTGACACTATTTTCTGGTCACGAATGGTGTAAAAGTTCTATAGTTATGTAGAACATCTCTGTAACTTTTCTACAGTCTGCAATGACCCTGACCGCAGGCGATATTATTCAGAAATGACCCTCTATTCTTGGCTGATGTCTGGAATGTGTAAATATCCGTCTTCCCGCATCAGTCTTTCAAGTGAGAACAGAGTGTGTGTGTGTGTGTGTGTGTGTGTGTGCGTGTGTGTGTGCGTGTGTGTGTGTTCTTGTTTAACTATATTCGTGGGGTCCAAAAACCGTGAGTCCAGTATACTTGTGGGGTCCCGACAGCTTTGTGGGGCCAAAATGCTGGACCCCCACACCTTTAAAGGGCTGTTTGAGGGTTAAGACTTGGTTTTGGGATTAGGGATAGAATTAGGTTATGGTTAAGGTTAGGGTAAGGGTTAAGGTTAGGCATTTAGTTGTGATAGTTAAGGTTAGGGTAATGGTTAAGGTTAGGCATTTAGTTGTGATGGTTAAGGTTAGGCTAAGGGTTAAGGTTAGGCATTTAGTTGTGATGGTTAAGGTTAGGCTAAGGGTTAAGGTTAGGCATTTAGTTGTGATGGTTAAGGTTAGGCTAAGGGTTAAGGTTAGGCATTTAGTTGTGATGGTTAAGGTTAGGGTAAGGGTTAAGCTTAGGCATTTAGTTGTGATGGTTAAGGTGAGGGTAAGGGGCTAAGGAATGCATCATGTCAATGACGGGTCCCCACAAAGATAGTGCCACAAACCTATGTGTGTGTGTGTGTGTGTGTTTGTGTGTTCAATATCCTGTTGCAGTGTTAGTTCAAACAGACTTTTAGGATGCCATATGATATGTCATACACCAGCCACACCCTGACACTCACACTGTCTCTCTTCCTGTCTCTCTGTCTGTCACCTCTCTGTGTGCGTTCTTGAAATGACTATGATATAACTGAAGTCTTTCTGTTTTACACCTTTTCTTTTTTTTCTTGCATGACACAAATATAACCCTAAAGGGTCAGTTCACCCCAATAACACAAACTGGTGGCAGCCAGTACAACATATTTTCTAACTTACCTGGACTGTTATATGGCCCTGCTTGTTTGGGATATCTGTCTCTGAAATATCTGCCGCCACCTCAAAGATCAGAGGATAACTGAATTTTGTTTCACAGCTTTGAAACTAGAATAAACATATTTTACAAGTAACATCTCTTTCCAGATTGTCAGTTGAAGGGGCTTTCTTCAGTCCAGAGTAGTTTCACAATGAAAGAGGTTTCCAAAAACAGATACAGACTTTCAAATAAACCCAAAACTCGTCATTATATCACTGAAAGCAAGGGAGAAAGTATGTTGTTTTGTAATTTGGATGAACCAACTCTTTAAGTCAGGGGTGTCAAACTCAATTTCGCTAAGGGCCAGACTGGAAAATGAGAATCACATTAAGGGCCAGACATGTACAGTTTATTGACATGCTTTTATTGAAGAGAAAAAGTAAATATTTTGACTGTATTATTGCATGTCTCATATAGCTTTCTCACTTAGAGTTTGGGCCACATAAAGCCCCCAAAAAGTCGGGAAAAAAAATAGTTGCTTGGCCATCATAGAAAAAAGGGCCAATATTGTCTAAAAACGTCACAAACGTCGGAAAAAGGTGCAAAAACATCCAAAAAATGCCTTTATTTATTGTTAACCTATATTGAAATGCGGGCCGGATCAAAATCTGCAAGGGGCCGGATTTGGCCCTCGGGCCTTGAGTTTGACACATGTGCTTTAAGTCTTTAACAACACTTGTGTGTGTGTGCGTGTGTGTGTGTGTGTGTGTGTGTGTGTGTGAGACAAAAAACATACATTTGCAGTATTTTAATGGGAGATATTGTTGTCGCTCTTTGTAAGATAACAGAAATGGGTTGTTTGTTGGATATGTACAAACTGGATCTGAGGATTGGGAGAATACACACACACACACACACACACACACACACACACACACACACACACACAACACACACACACACACGCACACACAGAACACAAAACAGTGATTGAGTTTTTGTGCCTCCTGGGTAAACATCACCTGCTACATTTTGGGACTCAACTTCTCTTTGTTCAGTCCCTCTTTAGAATAAATAAAAACAGTGAGTGAGTAAGTGGCTCCTTCCTGCCAATGAGCCCGGACTCAGACTGACCAATCATAGAGCTGCTGGTAGCGGCGCTACATCAGAGCTGAGAATGGCCCCTGCTCCGGTCTATATGCTGCTCCGGGCCGCAGTGACACTAATGGACCAGGACAGCCTGAGGATGACCTACTTCTGTAGGTGGCTCCTGCAGGCAGGACAGTCACCCTGCAGAGCAGCCCGAGCCTCCGTGTGATGGGTGATATCTCTGTTTTATGGGCGTCACTCCTCTGGGTCAGTGGCTCTCAATGACCTCTGGATGGTTCACCAGCTGGACATGAATCAACTGCTAGAGATTGATTCCCCCTTTTTTTTTTTATTATCAGAGGAGGCCGAGAACCTGGATACTATTTCAAATTTTACAGGGAAAGGTTTTTAAAAGTAAGAATAATGATAAAGGACATTCATTTTAAATTAAAGAGCAACTCCTGGCCCCACATCCTTCTCCTCATCATCATCTGGAAATGCTCAGAGAAGTCGCGACCCTCAGAGCCACTAATTTTACTTTTCTATTGTGTGCCTGTTTCTACAAGTTCCTTCCTGAGGCTATTTTGCAGCGGCACCATGGCTCTGATGATTGTGATTGGTTTAAAGCAGGAGTCTTTAATCCAATTTTTAATCCAAGGACCCCTAGCTAATGAGAGACAAAGCAGGGACCCCCTACTACATATATTGCATAAAATTGAGTTGCATATTAAACTGGGTCTACAATAACGTGAAGGGCGGCCTAAAGCCTATACACATACCTTTTTAAAATTGTTAGCAACCGTATGGCTACCTGACCTATAGGCCAGTAAGTCTATCATCAATGTTGTGTGCCTTTAAAAAATATGTATCTTTACTAATAATATGTTGGATTCATGTTAATGTATATTTTCAGACATATTTTCTTTTTAAACCATCAATCAGTAATTTGTTGGACCCCCTGCAGCATTTCTGAGGACCCCCTAGGGGTCCCAGACCCCCTGTTGAAGATCTCTGGTTTAAAGAAATGGCAATAAACCAGAGCATGTTTATTTCACATCCCAGAACGCTGTGTGGACTAGCCAGACCCTCCTCCGCAGCGCTGTGGAGGAAGGTCTGGCAGACTACTATCAAATCAATGTAAATGTTGCCCCTCAACTGCGCGCTGACCTGACGCACGTGGGTGCTCTGCTTTCTCCGTGGGTGCTTCTAGGTCCTGAGCACCCACGGAGAAGACCCGAGCACCCATGTACGTCAGGTCAGCGTACAGTCGAGGCACCTATGCCTACGGGTGATTGTCTGTCCGCACCGACACATCAAAAAAACAAAAAAACATTTACTTTCAATAACTCAGCAGAATGCGAGGCCAATCATTACAGTGGGTTTTACAGAAACTGGTGCACAGCCAAACTGAGTGGTGACTACACCTGAAACATAGCATTACACTTGTATTTCGTCTGATCGCCGATTATGTGATTGGCAACCATAGCGTGACATCCCCCTGCGGTCCCCTAGCCTGGCTCCGCCCTCCTACATACTTCCGCTCAATTTTCATTTTCCTTCAGTACTCCTCAGTCTGGGTTTGCGGTATATTCGCGGGTTTTCTCCGGTCAAATCTTTACCGGTCCAATCAGCAAACAGAGGGAGCAGCTGAGAACGATGGCGTTGAGGTTGTGCGCTAGTTTGAGTTGTAGTTCCGAAATGGCGGCGGAGAAAGATGCGAGCGAAGCCATTTGGTCCGTTGTGGCAACGCTACAGGACCGGGCTAGTGTACCAGAGTCTGGTAGGACCAGGCTAATGTACCAGAGTCTGGTAGGACCAGGCTAGTGTACCAGAGTCTGGTAGGACCGGGCTAGTGTACCAGAGTCTGGTAGGACCAGGCTAATGTACCAGAGTCTGGTAGGACCAGGCTAATGTACCAGAGTCTGGTAGGACCAGGCTAGTGTACCAGAGTCTGGTAGGACCAGGCTAATGTACCAGAGTCTGGTAGGACCAGGCTAATGTAGCAGAGTCTGGTAGGACCTGGCTAATGTACCAGAGTCTGGTAGGACCAGGCTAGTGTACCAGAGTCTGGTAGGACCGGGCTAATGTACCAGAGTCTGGTAGGACCGGGCTAATGTACCAGAGTCTGGTAGGACCGGGCCTAATGTAGCAGTCTGGTAGACTGTACCAGAGTCTGGTAGGACCGGGCTAGTGTACCAGAGTCTGGTAGGACCAGGCTAATGTACCAGAGTCTGGTAGGACCGGGCTAGTGTACCAGAGTCTGGTAGGACCGGGCTAATGTACCAGAGTCTGGTAGGACCGGGCTAATGTACCAGAGTCTGGTAGGACCGGGCTAATGTACCAGAGTCTGGTAGGACCGGGCTAATGTACCAGAGTCTGGTAGGACCGGGCTAATGTCATCCTAAACGCACTTCCCACATTCAAATGAATGGGAGGACTGGCGTCTTTTACCGCAACACCTGATTTGGTGTGTATGCAGCCTAAGTCACAAACAAATATCATTCTTTATGTGCTGCTTAACTAATTATAACAAATGTGATATTTAGAAACTTGAAATGCAGGCAAATTCCAAACAATTCTAATATTGAAACTTTTTAATATCAGAATCAGAAAAAGATTTATTGCCAGGTAAGTAGCACATATATATTTAAACAATAATATGAAATAAACAAACAATAAATACAGAAACAAAAAACAAATACACATAACTAGATAACATTAAGAAAGAAAGAAACTAATATACTAAATACTAATATTTCAGATTCGTAATCTTTTATTGTTTCAGAAGCTCATGTTCAAATGTTGTATGAATATTCATAAGCTGTCTGGGGTTGGGCCTATAGAAGACACTGGAGACAGGTGTGTCAATTCTCACACAGATACACAGATTCACTCCGCAACGTAGGCGACGTCCCCTTCAAAATAAAATCTCATAACTTCGGTGAAAACTAGTAAATTGCACAAGAAATCCCCAAATTGACTTTTGACACTTTTTTTTTGCAAATTGATGATAATAGTTGAATGATTGCATTTATATTATTATGAAGGGTGGAAGTTAGGGACATTAAAATAATTGATTAAATATAATTCTTATTTTAAATGTTAAGGTTTTTGTAGCCCCAGAAAATATATAAAGACAAAATAATATGTTTGTGTAAGACAGAAAGAACAAATACGCCCTGCCTTAAGGGTGAAACTAACAAAAAACTTCAGAGGTGCATGTTTGTGTCAGTGGTGGTGTGGGACAGTGGTGTAGTCTAATGTATTTTAACGGGTATACTGTACTATATAAATATATGGATCAGAATGGACATATTAAAGTGGGGCGTTTGGGTGTCCTACCGTCACAGACTTAATTTCCTTCATTCTGATACACTTGAATGCACCAATTTACGGCGGAAATACCTTTATTTAGCCTATGCGAAGGAAAACACAGACGGCAATTCAAAATATATTTAACATATAATGGAAAGTATGTTGTTGCGTGTCATTGCGCATTTTTAAATGAGTATATGGAAATCCTGGAGTTTCTTAGTGGGTATACTGCTTATACCTGCGTATCACGTAGGCCACTGTGGGAAACGAAGCTAAAACATAGCCTACACACGAGGCCCATGTATTACTTTGAAAGGTAAGACCGGAAGCTGAGTGCGTGCAGCTTGTCGGTGCCGCGGCAGCCTGTAGGAGCGGCCGGTCCCTCCCCGTGGTTCCTCCCAGCAGCCTCTCAGTTCAGAGGGAGAGCTTTTCTTCTCACAACGGCAGCGGGGATTTTCTGACTGCACACGCCGGATATTCATCACATTAAAAAAAAAGAAAACACACACTCACGACTGAAAGCGGCGAGAGAAGAAGGACACGTCCCTTGTCCTGTATCCCTCCCCGTCCCACCTCTCTAATTTGGGCCGTCGTTGCTTCTTTTTTTTTTAAATTATTTTTTCATTTTAATTTTGGTTATATCTGAACGTTTTCTCCCTGCTGACACACTCTGTGGCGCACTCAGGTTTCTTGTGCTGACATGGTAGATTACCACGCTGCTAATAATCAATCCTCGACCGGAGGAGTTCAGACCTACATGGAGCAAGAGAATGACTGGGACCGGGACATGCTCCTGGACCCGGCCTGGGAGAGACAGCAAAGGAAGGTAAGGGGAACCAAAAGTCGGGCCCTACTGGGCCGAGCAGAGCCGGGGCTTAGAGGAGGACGAGGAGGAGGAGGAGGAGGAGGAGGAGGAGGAGGCGGCGGCGGGCAGAAAGAAAATGGCAGGGGAGGGATGGGATGGGGAGTGGAAGTCAGAGCCCGAGTACGGGCCTCGGTTTTGCTCAACAAACCCCCGCAGCTGCTCCCAGTGCCCTACTTTGTATCGACCGTTTTCTCCTCCCAGCCTTGGCTCTGCTCTTAGCTCGTCTCCCTCAATGTTTTTTTTTTTTTTTTTTTTTTTTTTTTTTTTTTTTTTTTTTTTTTTTTGTTTTTTTTTAAATAGAGGGGTGGGGGGTGTTGTGTGTGTTGTTTACAGTGTGTGTGTAGTGTGTAAGTGTGTGTACGTGTTTGTGTGTGTGTGTGTGTGTGTGTGTGTGTGTGTGTGTGTTGCATTAGCAGATCGTTTGGTTCGTTGTGAAAGTGATCAGCCTAAGGCTACTGTCAGTAGCCTATTTCGCATAAATAGGCTACAACAACTTGCTTGTTGAATTTAACACGAATGAAAGGAATTCATTTCCAGCATTCTTTTATTGAACCCATTATACATAGAATTGAATATAAAATAAAAGGCACCACTTAAAAAAAAGAAGAAAGAAAGTGTTAGGCTACATGTTAAAGTGCAGTTTTCTACTGATATTTTCTTAACACAAACAAATCTGAGTGTCTATCGCGATATGTCGCAGCCTTTTCGCGATGTGTTTATTACGCCAGTTGACATGATTAAAAAAAAACAACCTGTAGGGCTGCTCCCTCTTAGTCGATTAGTCGACTAATCGGTCGTTTTGGTCTTAGTCAACTTGGATTTCTTTAGTCCATTAGTCATGTTTGATGCTCTTTTCGTGCTGAATGACTTATTTCCAAGAAACGTACGAGCACATCTCTGGTAAACACAAGAATCAAAGTGGTGCTTTTGCATGACTCTTTGTGGAGAAACTCAGATTTACAGATCTGTCGCTTAAATCAACTAATCGATTAGTCGACACAATTGAACGAGTGTTAGTCGACTAAGAATTTCTTTAGTTGAGCACAGCCCTAAAAAAAAAAGCTATGTTATGCAGCCCTAGTTAAAATGTATATAAAGCATGGGCCATCGTCTCTCATTGGTTTGTAAATCAGGAGACGCTTGTCTAACCGGTCAGGTGAAGAGAAGGTTAACAGGACCCCTGTCGGGAGAAACGCTACCTTGAGCACACCCGTTATAGGCTGTTGTTACATGTGGTGGGCCAGTTGCGCCTAGTCTTCTTCCCACAGACCTGGGACACACGAGTTTCTGTAGCCACACTCCTTTTACTGCACAGAACCAAACGCCCACTTGCTGTGCTGCAGATTTTTTTTTAGCTCCAGTCATTTTCTGCATAAATACTCCGACACCAAACAACATCACTTGGTACCATAGAGCCGCAAAGATGAGTCGATTAGTTTTCAACTGCTGAGTTAATGGCCAACCATTTTGATAAATGATTGATTGGTTTGAGTCATTTTTAAAGATTTAAAAATCCTCTGATATGTTCTAGTTCATTCTCTCCTCTGTGACCGTAAACTAAAGATCTTTGAGTTTTGGACAAAACGAGACCTCTGAGGACGTCATCTTGGGCTTTTTGGGAAACACTGATCGACATTTTTCACCATTTTCTGACACTTTATAGACCAATCAATCATTTAACCGAGAAAATAATCCACCGGTTTATCACCAATGAAAATAATCGTTAGTTGCAGCCCTAACCATATGGTGAATTGGGCCCTGCTGCATTCCCCTATTTCTTCGGCCTAACGTTACACCTATCATCCAAATAATCATTGTACTACTCTTCACCCCAACCAATCAACAATAACACAGCGTTGCACCTTATTTGTCTAAAACAAACCGCACCTTCTCCTACACTCCTCTCCCTCCCCCATCTTCATCAACTCTCCATCTAACTTCTCCTCATCCTCGACATGTTGTTTTAAATAGATGCCACTGAGCTAGGATCAATGCTAATGGCAACTTTCCCCCGAGGATGGCAATGAAAGCCGTCCACTAACACCCGCCAGACAAATGTGACCTTGTTTCTTTACCCATTGCCCCCTGCTGTGCTGAATGATCATTTCTCAAAATATGGACCCATTCAAGCCCTCACATATTGCAAAATGGAAATGGAGGACGCGACCCTGATGAAGTTCATGTCCCTCGTGACTACGTGGACACATAATACAACACTAAAGCTCTGTCATAAGGGAGTGGAGAGGCGGTATAATGAAGGATGATTTGAGGAATGATTGCTAAACGGTGTGGAATGGTTGAGTGGGTGTGTTTTTTTATGTGTGTACTTAGTGCTAACCAGGCCCTATCCTAGTCACTCACTAGCCAGATGACTGGCATACTTTCTAATGGTGTGACGGCATGCCGAGCATAGAATCATGCAATTTTGTTAGGCTACTCAGCATTTTAGCAGTCAACTTTAGACATTCCTGCGTTTTGATTACCATCAAACCTGGCGCTGCCAGTCCTTTTCGCTGTTAACCCGCGGCGGTTGGACGACTGTGAGGAGGGACTCTCTGCGTATTTGTCTAAAGATCACGCGGGTCAAAGTTTCTTCAAGAGGAAAATCTGACCTGCCAATCATTAACAGAGTGAGGCCTTGTTGTGCATAACCTGGGCTGAGGTCCATTCCTGAGTCTGCACTCATCAGTGGAGGCTGATATGTGTTTGGTTGGTTGGGAACAGTCCAGGCTGGGGACATGTCCCCCTGCCAAGCTTGAGCTGCGCTGGCCCTGGTGAGGGGGGGGGGGCGGGCGACCAAGGGCAAATTCCTGTGGTGTATTCACGCTCACTGTGGCAGTTATTGCGCAAAAGCAAATGCCTCCCCCAGGACTATCAAGAGAGACGTGGATGTAATGAGTGTGGGAATGGGTTTGTGAGGGGCGAGTTTGTAAGGTCAAAGCCAAGACCGAGAGCAGTTTATCATACGCAGAGTTTTCAGTCATGCTGACTCTCACATTTACCACGTTGAGTAATGCAAGGGGGGGGGGAGGCAGAAATGCTTCGGATTTTTTTTGGTTTTCTTGCCTTTATGTGGTGCCCACATTAGGGAAGAGAGACAGGAAAGCCAGAGTGAGGAGACAACTCAATGGCATGTGACAGTAGGCCTCAGTTCACAATTGAACCCAGAACACTGGAGGTGTGGTAGCGTAATAGTTTGGACCTCGTCTAATAGAGCCACGAGGACACCCCGAAGATTAGGATTGGGATAAAAAATAAAAATGCTACATGCACATAGGCTACCTCCTCTCTCTTTCTCTTCAGTAAGAAGTTAAAAATGAGGATGCTTAAAAGGGAACATTTGGCGGCAGTTTTTTTTCCAGGCTTTTATTTAAATTTGCTCCATTCGAATAAAAGCTTGTTCTCGGTTACAGATCAGAGACTCACTCTGCAAAAGAATAACTTGGTCTTTGGGAGTCTCATCGGAGTCGTGATGCGGATATTTCAGAGTTGTACAGTGCGAGTCTGTGTTTCTTTGGCAGAAGCAGAGGTTTGTTCTTGCAGCTTGTTTCCAGTTGTCCATTTCTCAACATTTCTCAACACCCCAGAGTACCTGGACGGAGCCCAGCTGAGTCCAGTTAACTACAGTTTGTTCCAGGTCGAAGCTCCTCATCTGACAAACATGCTATCGAGTCTTTGTCACTGCTCTCGGATCCACCGCAGGCTGAAACATGTCAGAGTATGCAGTGACGCCACCAGAGGTTTCATTGTGACTCTCGACGGATTGGCAGGCGGCGCATGCAAATCCAGCTTCTCAGCGACCGTTAAGGCGGCGCATATTTTCTCATGTCACGAGGCAGGGCGAAAGTACAGCGATGTGGGCGGATGAGCTAACGAGGAAAGCAATAAAGCAAGACAAGTCAAAAGGCCCGGAGCAGTCAGGATCACCGGTGATTGATTGTTCTTATTTGTCAGCGTGATGTTCTTTTGGAATCGGATTAATTAGCACTCGTCCCTTTGTTGCAGACAGCAGTGTTCGGTTAATTCGCAATAAGATCAAACTTTAGATGATTAACTCGCTGCAGAGGCTTTACGGTTAGCAGCGGTAACTGATGGAAAGATGGGGGAGGTAGACGGGTTAATTTGATAGAACTTCATGTCCTTTTACACATCCTGTCAGGTGGTCCGTAGAGCAATGGGTCCTTTTTCTCTAAACAAGACACAAGACAAGCAAATCACTTTTGCCTGATGTTTAATTATTCCAGCTTTGCCAGTGCAGTAGAGCTGCAAAGATGAATCGATAAGTTGTCAACTATTAAACGGTTCCAATATTTATTTATTTTTTTAAGAAAAAAAGCAAAAATTAACACATTTGAGCTTCTTAACACAAATATTTCTGGTTTCTTCACTCCTCTGTGACAGTAGACCGAATATCTTTTGAGTTCTGGGCAAAAGACTTGAGGACGTCATCTTGGGTTTGGGAAACGCTGATTGACAACTTTCACAATTTTATAATCCAAACAATAATCGACAGATGAATCGACAAGTGACAAAAATCAGCCCTACAGTGCAGATGTGTCACAAAGTAAGGAGCACTAACAGCCAGCCTCCCCTGACACACCCCACCAACGCCCACAACACAACAACACACACACACTGATATTTCTTTCCATTTCTGCCAAGGTGGGCAGCTGGACACAATGTTGGTCTGTTCTTTTGCCGCCCACTTTCACATGCTTTCTGTGTGACTGTCAGGCGGGCGGGCGGAGCCGGTTCAGATGGCCCGGGTTGGCTCAGGATGAGCTGTGACATTTTGTCGAAACCAAAGCAAGCTGCCGTTGTCCCTACACTGGCTCTGGCTAAGATCTGGCTGCACGATAAGCTGCCAGGCGACTTTTATCTCCCTGTCTGCCTTCCTGTTCCAAAACATTTCAAAGAATGAAGGGCGCTGGAGATGGTTGATTAGCCTGCTCGCTAAACCGCTATAGACAATGCTAGAGCTGGAACGAGTCCAAATGTTGCTGTACAATTAATTGTCTCAGAAATAATTGCGATTTAACGATTTATAATTGTCTCTTTCAGTCAAATTTAAAGCTTTGAATGAATTCCAGGATACATCTTTTGTATACATCACGGTCATGTGACCCAGATGATGTAATAACAAATACACAGCCTATGAAGTAAACCACGCCTCTTTATTATCATAAAACATCCGTGCCCGAACGTGTTAAGGGTCAAGTGCCAACAACTAACAATTGAAATAATAATAAAAATATGTAGTCCGACCAATAATCACTTTATATAATTACAATTTGGCAAATCTAAACCACACCTACAATTACCAGTCATACGCCTTAAGACCTTAGCTAATGTAAGCAATTCATTGCTGTAAAACCAACCTGACTGGGGTGTGGCCGATACACGAGGAATCCCAGCTGTTACCATTCAGGGCTGTTGGAACAGGAATCAGTGAGGTCTACACCGCAGAGGTTTATCTGGAGTTAAATCAGTTTCCTCTGCCTCAAGTGAACTGTAGACATCTAGTTCTGATCACACACTGACATGTACGCATTGCGTCGCAGCCTCCGAGTACACATCAGCTTGGCCGGGACTCTGTGTACTAGATTTTATGAAGATTATTAGATCTTTTTTGCTGATTTGTGGTTATCCAAATGTATTTTCAGAGGCATTGGGAGAATAGAACTGATGAAATCTGGTGCATACGGTCTCCTCTTACAGAAGTGGAACATTTGAATTGAACCCTGAATTTTAGCAACGTTGACTGGAGTTGTGGTGTTGTTAAAACACTAAGTTGGGTAAGCAGCGAGTCACGTGGACGGACGGAACAATTTCAACAACCGAATAATCATTTACTTTATTTTGTCAAGCAAGCGTGCCAAACTTGGACTGTTTCTCAGCTCCTCAAATGTGAGACTTGGCGGCTTTTCTCCATTTTTATATCGTTGTGTACGGTCGGGATTTCGACTGCCTGGCAGTGAAAACAAATCAATTTGAAGATGAGACGTTGGCTCTGGGAACTTGGGAACTTGCGATGGCAACGGTTTCACTATTTTCTGACATTTATTTTATAGATCGATAGACAAACGAGTAACCGCTAATGAAAATAATTGTTACTGGCCTAATCGGGATGATTCAGTTGCATTTTTAGAGGCTCTTCCTTCTTGACAAGAGATACACCCCTCCTAAAAAACACTCTTGGAGAAGTGCATTTTTGAATCGCAGCGGTCTGGAGGCATTTTGGGATGTGAGATAATGGAAGTGCAGCGTTTGGCCATTCGCTCACTGCCAGCTGATTCCAGGTCAGCTGTGGGAAAGCCCTCCGCCTCAGCTGGCCGCGATCCAGAATCAGCTCGTGGACCTAAACAACGAACCAGTCAGTCAAGCAGCCAGCCAGCGAGAGGACAGAGCTGAGAGGAATGTAACCCCCCCCTCGGTCTTTCTCTCTGTTCAGCTATTGGCGGCTGTGAGAGAGCATGCAGGGGGAAACATTCCTTTGGTGGCCCATTATAGCTGGCTAGGCCAGTGGGAGGGGGCTTTTTTACTAAAGGAGGGCGGGATGTCCTGTTTTTTTTTTTTGCCCAACAGGAAAAAAAAAAAAAAAAAAAGGATTGCAGATGTGGTCTGTGTGGTAGAGACCAGACGGAGAATCCTCCTCGAGGGGCAGAGGAGAGGTTACGATGTGGCGAAAGTCGTGGCGCCAAATATTTGTTTGCAGAAAATGTTGTCAGACACCGCCGCCACCCTGTGATTGATTGCACTTTGGAACTGTTGGCTTAGTTTCTAGTTCAAAGTGCAGACCAGAGGGTGGGGGTGGAGGTGGGGGGGGTGGTGCAGCAAACGCCACCACCACACGGTCCAATAGGGCTGCAAAGAAATCCTACTAATCACGGTTATTTTTGATCAATATTGAAATCCCGATTATTAAACACAATTGCTCGTTGACTTTTGGAAAGATGTTGCAATTATTGAATTTATAACAACAGTGAAAACACCTTGAACTGTGAAGTCTCCCCTCACACTTCTCCCATTTTTAACTTTTTTGAATTCCCCTTTCAGAACACAAGACAAAGAGTTTACTTGCAAAAAATGTAATGTGCAAAATAATAATTTTTTCTCGATTGAATTAAAATGTGATTGGTTGCACAGCCTGACGGTCCAATCAGCTGAGAGGCTGTAGTGTAGCCCGCGGCTGGTACTGCCATTGGCCGGCTGGAGGGCCTGTGTGTCGAGGTGGTGGAGCCTAATGGGGGGTTCTCTTTCAAAGCGATTTCTTTACGGTCTGTTTCTCTCCCACTCTTTGTGCGCTCATTTTTCGGGGGGCAGAGAGGAGGACGTGGGTGCATCCGAACGTCCTAGAAGCCATGGATTGAGTTTGCCTTAGTGCTCTCTCACCGATTTTGGCTGTGTTGTTGACAGCCTTACATCCTGGCTGTTGTGCATAGTTATGAGGATTAGTAAATGGCATTTCCCCCTTGATGAATCAACACTGGCAACAATAGGGACTAAGAATTTCCTTTTGGTTGGCTGCCAGTGTGCATGTTGATGGTTTTAGCTTGAGGCTCAGACCCCTCCAGCTCCAACCTCCTCCTCCTTATGTCCTCCAAGTGTATCCTCGACCGGGATTTAAAGGAATATACTGATTTTTTTTTTTTTTTTTTGGTATGCTCTTTGATCCATTTGCCAATGTGTAAAAAGTAGTTGGTAGCAGTTTTACCGTCTAGTAAATCCAAAATACTACTGCTGGATTTGCGTCATTTCAAAAGTACTTTTCACACTGAATACTGAAGACACAGAGGTCCTGCTTGTGTTGCAACGATTACTCAAAAGATATATATAAAAAAAATACTAATCATTTGCTGGCTTTGGCCTCTCAGACACTGCTGGGTTTGTGTTTTATGTCACCGTAAACGGACTACTTTTTTTAAGTTTTGGACTGTTGGTTGGACAGAACAAGATATTTAAAGACGTCACCTTGTGCTCTGAGAACTTAGCTTTTTGTTCATTTTTAAGATTAAACAAATTATGGGGGATAGTCTATAATGAAATCATTCTTAACTGCAGCTTTCAGTTCACAAGTGATTATTCTGGAAAGATTGATTCAATGGAGTGGCGTTTTATTCTTGGTTAACCCAGGGTCTTTTACTGTGCTGTTGTGAATGTGAAAGGTTGGGTGGAGCTGATCGGTGATGCAGGATCATCACTGGAGCTGACTCGTGTCCCAGGTTTCGTGTGTGTGTGTGTGTGTGTGTGTGTGTGTGTGTGTGTGTGTGTGTGTGTGTGTGTCGGATACAGACGGTGTGTGTGTTTTTTGGAGGAGTCAGAGGGGCTGTTGTTTTGTAGGAAAGCAGCAGAAGAAAAGGATGTGTGTTTAGGTGTGGTTGAAGGGTGGGGGGCACCATCATGTTGTGGGTCTTGGGGAGGGAGGTGTTGACTGCAGTTTTCCAGCAGAGGTACATAGCGTGTGTGTGTGTTTATTGTGTCATTCATGGTCCATTTAACATACAGGGAAATGAACGAAGGATCATTTAGAAAACAATAGAATATTGAAAAAGTTCAACTGTGCTTTTGGCAACTTCCTCATAAACAAACATCAGTAGAGTTAAAATGGAAGGATTACAGTAACTCTCCTCACACCCCCGCTGTTTGGAGCTGTGTAATTGGGCTGCACTTATAATGCTACAAAAAATAAAGAAGTTCATACTGCATTCACCGCTGTTGTTTCCAAATCAGAAGACGACAGGTTGAGGCAGTTGCTTTAAGAATAGTCTCGCATTGCCAGACTCTCCTCCACAGAGCTGCTGAGGAAGGTCTGGCTAGTCCACACAGCACTCTGGGAGGGGAGAGAAGCGTGCTCTGGTTTATTGGCATTGCTTTAAACTAATCGCAATCATTTAGGGCAGCGCTAAGCGCTGTAACAGAGCCACGGTGCCTCTGCAAAATAGCCTCTGGAAGGAACTTGTTTTGGTGGAACATGTGTACGTTCAAAAGTAGTTTTAGTCGTGCAACAGAAAACTCCGATTGGACAGATAGTCTAGCTAGCTGTCTGGATTTACCCTGCAGAGATCTGAGGAGCAGTTAACATAGTCCTCAGAAATCCTCCGGAGGTTAGAACGCCAACACAAAGAAAAAGGAAGGGGACGGACATCTGGCGGAATTTCAACAATCCCGGAAATAAAGCCTTGTCGATAGAGACTACTGTATGTAGAATCCTTTGCCTGCAAATCTCAACTAGAGCTGCAACTGACTATTATTATCATTGTCGATTTATTTTATTGGTTAGTTGTTGGTCTAGAAAATGGTGAAAAATGTCGATCAGTGTTTCCCAAAGCCCAAGATGACGTCCTCAAATGTCTCGTTTTTTCCGCAACTCAAAGATATTCTGTTTACTGTCACAGAGGAGAGAAGAAACTAGAACATATTCACATTTGACAAGCTGGAATCAAAGAATTTGGACTTATGATTATCAAAATAGTTGACAATCAAATCTTTGCCGCTCTAATCTCAACTGTATTTAATTGTTTCAGCAAACGTTTTTCAAACTAACCTGTGACAATAAGGGCCGTAAGATACAGAAAGATGACCCACTGCCATTGCAGCGTGTAGCTGGTGCTGTGTGACACTGTTACCTAGGTTTGAATATCTCTGCCTGGCCTCGTGTGTCTCTCTCTCTCCTCTGTCTACATGGCTGCAGAGTGCAGATAGCGCACCGATGGATCTGTGTGAGGCTGCAGCCTCTCTATTCTGAACCACGGCGCTCTGCAGGGCTCTGTATTTTTGGAAACACCACTTCAGAGCCCTGATATCATCCTGCACCTGAGAGAGAGAGAGGGGGGGGGGGGAGTTCAAATTCAATAAAAAAAACCTGATCAGAAAAATAGAACGAGAAGCAAAACCCTGTTCTCACCGTTGCTATTTCAAACGGTCCGCAGCAGTTATGAAGGAGGCGAATGCAGCCAGCGTTGTTCCATACCGCACACTGCAGGCTATAGATAGATGCGCGTTGCCTACATCTTTAACAGCGTTTATTTCGTTGTCTTTTTTTTAAGGTGTGTGTGGTTGTTGGTGTGTGAATTAATGCGTGCTGTTTGGGCATCTCTCTCGTCCAAAGTGAGAAGATGCATTCTTTATATTGTTGGTGTTATTGCGGGGAATCACAGAGCTACATGTACTTCTCTTTAGATAACATTAAAGAGACATTTGTCATCACAACTATAAAAAAAATGCATACATTGTGTGAACCTGGTTCAATATCTTAAAACAAACTTTAAAGGGGACCTTTACTGATTTTTACACATAGAGGTCAGTCGCAAGGAGTAGCTACTACTTAGTCTGAAAACAGTTTGTCAGAGATTTGACAAGTCTAACAAAAAAAAGAGATATTAGTTGCATTATAGGAAATGCAGGTAATACGTCCATCCATGTTAGGGTATCTTGGCCTCTTCTGCTTTGATTTTGACGGTTTCTTAGTTAATATGTTTTTTTTGTTATTTATAAGAGCAGTTGTTATGTTCAGCGTGGAACTTGTCGTGTGTGTATTGTTCACACTGTCTGAGGTTGTCCTCAATCTGGTCCTCCTCTGGAGGCCGGCATCGCTGTGCAGCAACATCTGTCAGAGTGGGGCCAGACCACCCCCGCCCACACCACCGCTGCCACTCGCCCAGAGATTACACCCCAGCTCAGATGACCAGATTATGTCCAGATTTGACACACATCTGAGACGAATGGAGAGGTGGGGAAATGATGCATGTAGGCACGTATGGGCGTGGCTGCAGCTTTATTTTGCAGTGCAGGGTGAACAAATGGGATCTGAGTTATTAAGATCAGAGACACAATTTTCCTTTCACCATAAGTGGCATTAAAAAAGAAATGCCAATAGCGGCTTTAATATCCCATTAGAAATGAATGGGAGATCAGTTAACACATCTTGTTTTAGTATTTCGCCCTTTTTTTTTTTATGACCAGTTTAATCGCAGCTAATACATCTAATGTCCTCATGACCAGAAAAGGAAGTAACTGTGGTACTATGACACTCTTCACACCGGTTCAAACTAGTTTTAGTCTGATTTAAAAAGATCTAACCAGGAAAGAGTTGATCAGCAGAGATCCAAATTATGCAGAGCAGATTTCTTTATGTGGCTGTTTCTTCAGTGCAGGCCAGGATCCATAAAGCAGACAATGTTGTTCAAATAATATTGTTCTGTACGATGGATAACTGCATACATGGCCACACCTAGACAGGTTCTACTCCCTCCGGGGCGGGTGTGTGAGTGAGAGAGGGAGATGAAAAGAGAGAGCGAGAGCGAGCACAACAAACGGGCCGTGCTACTCTGGTAACAAAGAGTGAGCTGTGACGGTGAGGCCTCATGCTACATCTGGGATCTGCTTCTACACAGAGCAGACATCTGGAGGGGATGCTAGGCTGGATCAGAGGTTTAGCACCGTAGCTGCCGCACGCCACACTCGTCTACCTGACGGTCGGACAGCTGACCTCTGTGCTCTGAAACCGCTAGACCAGCATTAAACAGATACCTGGCTATCTTCTGTTCTTCACCAGACATTTAAAAAATGGCACAATTTTCCTTCTTGTCTGTATTTTTCCTGTTCCTTATTGCAACTATATGATCACAGCAAACAGCAAACCTTATAAATAAATAACAATCTCAGCGGTTAGGCAAACATCTGTATTTTAATTTGTTTTATTGTCGGTCCAAAAGTGACACTTGACCCCCAAAATGATCATTTGTTTATCAGTAACTCATCCCGTGTTGCCTTGTTTTTGTCGCATACCTCCACAGTGAGCGAAATATCCCAAAACTTAACGTAAATTCTTGATGAATTAAAGCAACACTAGAGCAATTTTCCCGCTTCGGTCCCCCCTACAGGTTGGAAGCAGAATTGTCCATTACATTACATTATGCAAGTTTGCCAGATCTGGTAGCGGCTCTGTAGTTTGAATGAACAGGACAATGTAATGTAATGGGCAATTCCACTTCCAACCTGTAGGGGGACCGAAGCGGGAAAAGTTCTTTAGTGTTGCTTTAAAGTTACAGGGGGCCGAGTAAAAACAGCAAAACTATTTTTAAAACATAATTTACAAACTCTTGCACACCCCGTGCACTATAATACAATTCTCATTTGTCGAGCCGTGTGCTCAGTACTTCCCAAACACATGCATTTTCACTAAAACCTTACTATTTAAGAAAAAACACCTGCATTAACAGTCTCACGCTTCTCCGCTACTCGTCCGAGAAGCTGAGTATTTGATATACAAATGATCATTTTGGGGGTGAAGTATTTCTTTAAGCAGCTACATATTGTGACACTATTAATCAACATTTGTACGTTCTGGACATTTGTTTTTTAGGTAATCAAAAACCATAAGTACCAAAACCTATTACCAAATGTCTGGTCATATTATTGATTTTGTTTATTTATCCTTTTTATCCTGATCAGATCTTGGTTTGGTTTCCAAACTTTGCCAATTTTCTACTATTTAATGTTTAAATCTAAGGTATCATTTTGTTATCTGTACCGAAACTCTGGTATTGTATCAACACTGGTATTGAGTTATGTCTATATATATATATATATATATATATATATATATATATATATATATATATATATAATTAGCTGAGTGTGGTTGATGAACAGTCCTTTCTGCATGTAAACTGATATGGAAGCAGAGAGCACGGTGACAGGTCTGTATTGTACAGGATGTTCAGAAAGCTGTAGCTGCTTTCACAATAAAAGCCTGGTAATGTTGAAAGTGAACTGAACTCTATGGGGAATCTGCTCACCTGATGGGGCTTCTGGGATCTGTAGGCATCGGTTAGTGTTTGTTGTGGTGTCGACACATGCCCCATCTATCACACTGGCTTTTAAAACGTAACACAGGTGAAGATGGGGCAAACTGACTGTGTGTGTGTGTCTGTGTGTGTGTGTGTGTCCTCTGCTGCTGTCTCTGATTTCCTCAGCGAGCTCCTGTTGTATTATTTAACAGCTTTCAAACTGGGGCACTGGGCAAAGAGGTGAAGAGGAGAGGCCTACTGGGACACCCATACATGCATAAAGCAGCAGACACAATGAATGTGTGTGTGTGCATACAGTTATTTAAACCCACGCACACACTAGAACGGTGTTCTATGAAATATGCAGACAACACAAGTCTACACCGATGTCTTTTTTTTCAATTTCACAATTCTAAATGATCGCTGCTAATGCTAAAAAACCAAGCAGAAACCTAAAATGCTTCACTTCCCGAATGCTACAGGATGCCAAAGTAACATCTGGCGTTGGAACTGGCACATTCAAAAGTCTGATAAGCATTTGTTGATCTTCAAAATATTAATTTGTAAGTGAGCCAGATGATTGGCTAAAATCAAGAGGTTTTAAATTTGAAGGTTTGTGCACCCGAAGCAGAAGCGCTTCGGCGGGGTATAAATGGAGCCTGAGCTGCTTTCAGGGCACACAAGAGCAGCATTAAATATTTACTGATTGTGCCTGGCCTTCAGGTTCCTCTGCCCTCATTTAAAGAGAGGACGCCCTGCTCACCAGTTAATCCCACGCAGCAGTCTTCCTCTCCCTCTCCGACTCTCCACACTTATTCCTTCAGCCTCTCGGTCTTTGCCAGAGTCGTTAAGGCAACAGGTTCAGACAAAAGAGGATAATTCGAGTGTATGTTGCTATTTTTAGGGCTTTGTTTAGTTTCTGGCCATTGTTGTTCAGTTATTTCCCTGTGTGTTTTTGTGTGTGTGATTTAGCAGTTCAGCTCTGGGGTGTCTCTCTGTAATGTGGGATATGTCTCTGGTCAGGCATGTCCAGGACCAGTCTGGGGTCGGTTCATAACTTCAATCTGTTTGTGTTGTCTTTCATAGTTCAGAGGAGGTCCCTCAGAGACTAGAAGCCTAGAGCTTTACAGGGAGACTCATTGGATGGATGATAGGGTCTAGTCTAGTTTTACAACCCAAAGATTAACTCCCTTTTTTTTCATTATAAAGCAGGTTATTAAGGTGCTATATAAATACTGTGACAGCATCAAAATGCTCAATCAACAGAGAAATGCATACATATTCAGAACTTCTGTACAGCTGTGATGTCCCAACTATACTATATAGCGGTAGACGGTGCCGTTACAGGCATTCCCCCGGCTGCAATGATGGCTCGCAGACGGCGAGAGTGCACCCGCGGAAGACCGGAAAACGCAAACCCAAAGGGATTGTTTCAAACGGAGGGTGAAAACACGTTTATTCAGACAGACAGTATGAGAAAGATGTTTGAATAATGTTTTTTGAACGTTAAAGCATGTAAACATGTTCTAGTTGATACCTAAAAGTATAATACGGGACTTTTAAATAGTGTATTAGCAAATGTGTTGTCTCTCTTTGTCGGGTGATGCTTGATTATTCTGCAAAGAACAAGGGAGAGAAATCAAGACTCAGGCAGATAAAACATGTTGTTTTTCTGGGGGGGGGGATTATGTAGCCTGTAAGTGTAAGAATACATTAGACTCTCATGCAGGCAAGCAGAGAGCTCGAGACAGATGGATGATAAGCACTTACTGCAGGTTCACTGCCAGTTTATGCAGCTGAAAAGACAGACGATCAGATCCTGCTGCTGTCGGCCTCGGGGTTTGAAATGAAAATGGAAAGCAGGATGATTCTTCTCCTCTTTCCTCGTCTTTTTCATTTTGTTTTGACTAAAGTCTTTCCTGCTGACTGCTTGGTGAATATAGTTATTATTATTATTTTTTTTTGTATGTCAAAATTGCTTTGTGTGGAGACGGTACTAATAGAAGAATCTGGACCGTGGACAAATAGGTTATTTCTTCAGACGTTCAGCACCCAGAATGGAGAAATAATCTGTTTATTTTGATACACGGGCTCCGCAGCGAAGAATAAAACTCTCCTCCGAGGAGAAGAAAAGCGCATGAGCGAGACTCGGGAGATGTTGTTGAAGAGCGACTGCAGCGCTGCGTTCATCCCCCCCTGGGAGTCGTGGATGTGGAAAAAAGAGGAAGGAAGGCTCTGTGGTCTCTGCGGTTTACTGCCCCTACCCTGTTGCAAATATAAAGTCACCACCCCACGCAAACAGTCAGGCAAGCCCTCTGAGTCAGGCCAGAGAGACAGACAGATCGCTGTGTGTTCCATCCCTCCCCCCCTAATGGGCCAGATGGCTGGCCAAGAAAGTAGGAAATGCCTGCACATCAGCCCTACTGTATATTGAATAAACGTACAGAACAAGGAGTAATGTGTCCAAGCTGTCACATTAAAACTGTTGGGAACACTTGGTGTGCTGAAAAAGAGGATATGGTAAAGGCTGAGCTACATAACAGCAACAACCTTTATCAACACTAGGGGTGTAAATTACAAGTTGTGTCACTGGACAAGATTATGTCGGTATACAAACGATATATTGACTATTTTCACAAAGTCTGCCACGCTACGATGACCATTTTGATCGATACAAGACAATACATTATGCCCATTAAACACAATCCGTTTATATCAACTCAGAAAAAGCAACTCAAATATGATTTGACATTGTATTACTAAGCTCTTCCAGACACAAAAAGAATAAATCCAAAGTGGGGATTTTAAAATGAAGGCGCATCTTAAAGATGCATATCAATATGTTCCCTTTGCATCAATGATATTGTATAGTCGATCGTTGAATCGATGTATCGATCCAGATAGATGTATCGTCGCGCCCCCATTTAACACGGTAGATCCTTTTCGACTCAGTCTTTTGAGCTGGCTTTGCCTTTTTTAAAAGTCAGAGTTGACATTTGTGGAGCAGCAAGTCCTCCAGGTCTCTGCTCCGCTGCAGGTCTTAATGTGGGTCAGGGAAGCCCTCGCCGCCATCGGCCGCCACTCTACTATCCTGTCTGATCCAATCAAAGCTAGCCTGCAGGAGATTATTTAGCTACCGTTCCCCCGGTTAACAAAGACTCCTCTGTTGGCCCTCTTCTGACTCGCAGCTCAGTAGGGTGTGTGTGTGTGTGTGTGTGGCGTGCGGGAGTTAGACGCAACCTTGCTACTAGAGATGGCCCGATACCACTTTTTGCTTCCCGATCACCGATTCCGATACCTGACTTGTGTATCGGCCGACACCTCAATACCGATCCGATACCAGTGTGTCATATATTTTATTATGTTTTAACAGCTGTATCCCTGTATGGATGTGATATTATTTCTATCAGGTTAAACTCTTTGTGAAACATGAACAAACACAAACAATGATGCCGTAGAACTTTCTTTTATTCTCCAGTTTGACAGTAGTTATAAGAAAAGAACATAAATAAACTACTTTAATGTAGATTTTCTTTAGGGCTTTATTACGTGTATCGGATCGTGCTAAACTCCAGTACTTCCCGATACCGATACCAGCGTTTAGGTAGAATACGTACGATACTTATCTAAACTTGCTACCCTGCAGTCGCTTCAGAGCGACATAGATGTGTTTGAGCGCAGCGCTCTGGTTTTGACACCACTGCTGCGGAGACGTGACGGCTCGGCGCTGCAGTGTGAGAACGGCGCTGCAGTGTTTCCTGCCGAGCTGGTCGCCCGCAGTACGAGATAAGTTTCTGTGCGAACGCGCTCTCTTTAACACCTTCCTGAGGATTGATGGGTTGTTTTTTTGCCTTCACGCGCACACCGACACCAACAGCGGTGCTGCCTGGTTTCCAGCTGAGCTTTGTTGTGATTTAAAAAAAAAAAAAAAAAGGTCTTTGCTTTGTTTGAGCTTGACACACTATATCCAGGCAGTAGTGAGTGAAATCTATTTTAGAGGAGGAGGATGGAGAGAGCGAGCGAGAGAGGGAGAGAGAGGTAATGGTAAGCGGTAATACTCTGATGGGTGAAAGGTTTGAGAATAAAAGCTCATTTTTGCAAAAGTGTGAAGATTAAACGGCTCAAAAGTTGGACCGGTTCATACCCCGGACACCAGGTGCTGAGATGCATTTTAAACCTTCTAAAAATAAGATGCTGTAGTCTCAGGTTGCTTAGCAACAGCCCTGAAGCAGGGTTGTGGACCTAATATGGCTGCTGTGGTATCCTGCATGACCAAAAACTATACATGTATATATGTATAATTGACAGAGAGAGAGAGAGAGAGATCTGTGAAATACTCAGCTAAACCTTGTGGAAAGCTACAATGTGTTGATTTCACCACAGAAGTCTCTCTGTTCTTGGAAGAGAAATGTCAGTAGTTGTGGAGGAAATGGTCGCGCTTTGAGGCAACCGAGGCGTGACTGTTCAAAAGCAAGTTCCCCATGTCAGTATCTGCCTCCTCTTGTGTTAAAACACCTCCTACGTACAGAACCATTCTTACTTATGGCCGTCAAAGCTCTCATTCGGAGCAAGCAATGCAACAAATCAATATTTTGCTATAAGATTTAGTTTTTTTTTCTGGCTTTTCTCCTTTAGGATTTTAAGGTATTTGCTAGAGGGGAATACAGCATAGTATTGCGGCATTTTAGATTAGCTAAACTTTTTGGTACTAGAATAATAAAATCAATTTCTTTTAAAAAATTGAAGTGAGATGAACAAACAGTTCCTTTTTAGATAAATTAGATGTTGACAGAAGTTGTAAATTTTTTTAAACTAATTTGCAATATATCGCAGAATATCGCAATAATATTGTATTGTGACCGAAGTATGGTGGTAGTATCATATTGTTGGCCCACTGGTGATTCCCTCTCCTAGTATTTGTTTTAAAATATCGCAATATTTGAGTTTTAATTCGCCTACTGTTAGGTCCCAGCTCGTCATGTTAGATGTAACGGCTTTTTCAATTGATTTTACAGAATACATACTGTATCATCCTTATCTATGTCTCTATATCCTTTAAATCAAACTATACTGTGATAAAAGATTGTATCCATACTGCCCATGGTTGTAGATTATGTTTAGGGCTGTCCTCGACTAGAGAAATTCTTACTCCACTGAGTCATGATTTTGTCGACGAATCGATTAGTTGATTTAAACTGAGTTTCTCCACAAAGAATCGTGCAAAAGCACCACATTAAATCTTGTGTTTACCAGAGACGTGCTCCTAAGTTTCTTGGAAATGACTCATTCAGCACGAAAAAGCATAAAAAATGACTTCAGAAATCTTAGTCGACTGAGACCAAAACGACCGAACAGTCGACTAATCGACAAGGGGCGGGGGGGCAGACTTAATTATGTTTTAATGTGAAAGAAACCGTTTTGGGTCTATTGTTTGAATACAAATGGACAGAAAGTGGTGGAGAGGATCAGACTGTCACTGATTCACTGTCTACTCATCCTGGACTGCTCCACTTACAGCAGAAGGGGGGTCGGTGTGATATTAAAGTCATTTTAAAGGGATTGCACTGATCTGGAGCAGTGATCCCCCACAGACCAGCCGTGACTGAGCCCTGCACCCGGAGGGGTGTGTGGCGTGCGTCGCGTGCGTGAGGCTCTGCGAGAGTCTATCTAGGGCACGAGGATCACCGCATTAAACCAACTTAAGGTTTTAGGGTTAGCGTGTTGATTGATTTATAAATGTGTGTGGATTCATCACCTTGCCAGACCTTCCTCCACAGCACTCTGGCTAGTCACACAGCACTCTGGGATGGGAGAGAAACGTGCTCTGGTTTATTGGAATGTATTTAAACCGATCACAATCGTCTTGGGCGGCGCTAAGACCCAGACGGAGCCCCGGAGCCACTGCTAAATGGCGTCGGGAAGGAACTTGTTTTGGTGGAACGTGTGTACGTTCAAAAGTAGTTTTTAGTCGTGCAACAGAGAACTCAGATTGGACAGATAGTCTAGCTAGCTGTGTGGATTTACCCTGCAGAGATCTGATAAAAGGTTAACCATAGTCCTCATAAATCGTCCAGAGTTTAGAACACCAACACAAAGGAAGAGGAAAGTAACGGACATACGGCGCAATTTCCGGCAGCACCGGAGCATTCCCTGAAGTGGAACGCGGAGAATATAGACTATTGCCATGAAACCTTTTTTGGTCTTGCAAGTTGTACGTCTGTGTGTGCACAACAAGGATAAAGAAGGAAATCCTACTCCTATTAGACACGGAGAGATTGTTTAAATCTCATCTCGTCACTTGTTTTCAGGCTGATTTGGTTGGACAAAACAAGCATTCTTGAGATGTGATCTTGGGCTCTGCAAAACAGACGGGCATTTGTCACTATTTGACATTTTTACAGACTAAACAATTAGCGCGGTCCAACACAAGCACACCAGTTTCCTCCTTTTGCAACCGGTGGTGAGTGCCGGGCAATCTCTGGCCCGCCACTCTTAACTTCCCTGTCTGTCGGATGTGACACTCTCAGCGGCTGATTAATGCCCATTTGCATGCCCATTTGCCTTGGCATGCGCTTGATGGTGTGTATGTGTCAGACAGGCGTGGGCCAGTGAGTCATGAAGCCATAAAGGGCACAGCGGACTCTGGAATGTGTGGCAGAGCTGGACCGAGGGGGGGGGTGTTATGGGTCATCAACAAGCGGAAACTCCGAGGAACAAACAATGAGCCTCTCCTTGTACCGGGTCCGGACCCTCTCAGCTCTTTTTACGAGCTCTCTTTTCTCCTCTCCTAATGACTTGCAGCACCAGGAAGTCCTTGACAAATCTGGAAACAGTTTGCATGATCCAGCCTTAAGACTTTATCTCATATGAAATTTTTGAGGTCTGATTTTTACTAGCCAATGACTATGGTATGTTTTGCTGCATGTCCAAAGTGTATCTGTATGTGTGTAGTCCCCAGGCCTCAAAAACAATGCTTTTGCAGTAGCAAAATATCTTGCATTTGGAGACTGGATTTCTTACTTTCACCTACATGTCCATATTTAGAACACTTGGCTGGCGTTAATAGAACAATGTGCATCCTGTCTGCTTAAATAACACAGTTGGGATTCCATGAGCCTCATAATCTTTTGAGATGGTAACCGCGATTTAACCAGACACAAAACTTATTATCTCTTCATAATTAATTTCCAGATCCGGCTTTGTTTCTTCGTCAAGTCGGCCCCCATGCAGCACAAAAAGATATTTAATTTCCTGAAAACGGCAGAGACTCACACGCAAGGTATTAAAATTCACCAAATGGGAGCCAAGGCCACCGAAGGGCATACGTACGCTCCCTTTGACACGCAGACTTCTTGACACCGTGTTTGACCCCTGTACGTTGCAGGAAGTTGGGAGGTGTTGCTTTTAGTTTACCTCTTCACTTAACATAACCTGCCCTTTCACTTCCTGTCTCTCTGCTCATCTCTCTCTCTTATCGGGTTTCTGTTGCTTCATAGGAAACACACACACACACACACACACACACACACACACGCACACGCACACGCACGATTTGCAGTGTCATCCTGAAAGTGTGTGTGTTTCTGTATGTTCATGTAATTATAAATTCTGTGTGTGTGTGTGTGTGTCACCGGGGGGGTGCACCTTGCTGCCCTCTTACGTCACCATTGTCGCCGTGATAGGCAGTTGAATGCGTTGCCTTATAAGGTAAAAGCTTGCGCGGCGGGTGGAGAGGAGGAGGAGGAGGAGGAGGAGGAGGGGCAGGAAGAGCCTGTTACCGTGACAATGCTGTCTGCTGCCGGGCAACTGGGCTGGCCTGAAACTCCCGTTTGGCTACATTTTTTTTCCGTCACGCACGCACGCACGCACACACACACACACAGACACACAGACACACAGACACACACACACACAGACACAGACACACACACACACACACACACACACACACGCGCACCCAGCCCTCTGTTTTCACTCCATCTTATTCGTCTCTGGAGGGCCACATGATTCACTCATGTAATATTTGCTTTTGTTGGTATAAGAAATATTTGTTGTCTCTCTCTTTTTCTCTGTCTCTCTCTCTGTCTCTCTGTCTCGTACATTTTGGTTATTCATCGTCAAAGGTTTTGGATGAGATCAGCTGCAACATGAGCAGCACAAACTTCTGTTTTAGAGGGAATGCCAAGAATGAGGATTTGTAGCTGTTGAAATGTCGTGCTTCTCATACCACACATGCACACACACACAGATTACACTCCTAAAACAAGCAGACCTGCTTTATTTGTTCACACTCACTGACACACCACGCAGTGTTTGTGTTTCTCCTTTCTTTTCTCCTCCCCTCTTTCTTCCTCTCCCTACTTTCCTCCCAGTTTGTCCAACATGTCAGTACAGAGGTCTGCCTGCAGTGGTTATATAACTTGAAGTGTGTGTGTGTGTGATAGTCGCTGACAGAGAGATGAAGTGATGTTGCCAGCTGAGCACGTTTTTGGCTCATGTCTCTGGTGTGTAGACTAAGTTTTAATGATTAATGATTAAAATAACCCAGCAAAGAGTAACTCTGTCTTAGTTGCTGTTTAGCGAGTTTAGTACTTACTCATTCATATCTATAGTGGCGTTTACTCCCACTAACGCAGACCCATTCACACGCTAGAGCCAGAGAGGGGCCTCCATGTGCCTGTCTGTTACAGCATTGTGTAAATGTCTTTCACATTGGTTAGATAATTTCATTCTAAGAAAAGGTTTCATTGTCCTGCAAAATACCCTCAAGATGAATAGAAAACAAGGTTCAGTTCTCCAAAAGTTGTGCATTGACAGCAATTGCTTCTCTCTTCTGACCAATGACTTCCTCTTTCACATGTTTTTTTTTATCAGTCATGGTTACAAATAGACTCTGTGAGCTATGTGGTGTGAAGAAACCCTTCTCGTAAAGACAACTGTTACCCATCATTGGTTGCCTTAACCTGCCTGAAGTCTGTCGTTTCATAACTCACTTCATGAAATGATAATGAAACAGTTAGTTGTATGATAAATTAGGGCTGGGCGATGTGGAGGAAATCAAATATCACGATATTTTTTTGACCAAATCCCTCGATATCGATACCGCAGCGATATTGTAGTGTTGACTATTGGTGCTTTGACAAAATATTTACCCAATGAGATTTTTAATAAATAATCATCAGTAATGTGGATATAATGACTAAGTGGGTAAAGGCAAATAATAGAACAGCTAGAACAGTCTGGTAAGTTCAGAAAATGACCTCACTCTATTGTAATGTGGCCTTTAAAACCAGGAAAAGACAACAATTATGCCATATTACAATATTACGATATCTAAAATCTAAGGCGATATCTAGTCTCATATCACAATATCGATAGAATATTGAAATATACTGCCCTGCTCTATGATAAATGCATATTGGCGATATTACAAAGAAATTGGTACAAAAAGGTAATTCTCCTCATGATGATACACATCAAAATAACATTTTGGCCTTGATGACACCTTAAAGGGTTGGGCAAAATGTTACAATTTTCCAATCTGGTGTTCCCTCTTAATTCATTTTTTTATGATAATTTAATGTGTTTGGTATTTTTCTGACGCTCTTATCCAGACTTACTTGGCGTGGATTAGCGGGGTCAGAACTCATGGCTGTTACCAGGTTTGGACCTGTGACCGTTTAGTTGCACCGCAGCCTGCGATCGGTCTCCTACGCTACACACACGGAATACGTTTACATGCACATAATATTCCGGTTTTTGCCCTTATTCCGAAAATAAACGATATTCTGACTAAGCTGTTTACATGGCTAATGAAAGAATATATTCCACTAATATCCCCGTTTACATGTAGCCGCGCAAAAAACAATTATTTCAAAGTGTACGGACTGGTGGCGAACTTGTTTGACCGTGCGAACACAGCGTCCCTCTTTCATTCCTTCAACCAGCTTCTTGTTTGCGCATATCCAAAAACCTGTTGATATCCAAGACTTTGATAATGTTTAAAAGTAGCTGTGATTCTCCTTACCAGGTCTGCAGCCTTGCACACTGTTGGCTGGTTGGTTTGTGTACAGCAGGGGTCTCCAACCTTTCTTCATCTAAGGGTTACTTTTAAAATAACGAAAGTGGCCAAGAGCTACTTTCATCACATCGCTTACATTTATTTAGATAAACCACATAAGCCGAATGAAGCCACTGTTTGCTGAAATTGCAATACCCAAAGCTTATGAAAAATCTTAACTTCACGCCAAGGTCCATGTCTATTTTACACTTCTTTTAGCCCACATAGTTAGAGCTACATCACAGAAAATATTCCCATTCTGGTCCTAGAAGAAATTGCCACTTTACACGTCTATGGCCCACAAAGTTAGCTACCTCACTTTTAATATCGGGGTCATTTTGTGTCTCAGTTTGTCAACCTATCCACGAGCTACTGGACACCTGCTCGAGAGCTACTTGTTGGAGACCCCTGGTGTACAGCAACCATAGCAACGCACAGAGCTGACCATATGCCTGTGGTAAACACCCCCGACGCATATTCCGAACGCGCTGTATACATGCCCGATGAATGCCTCTAACACCCGAAAACATGCCCTGTAACAAATTCTGAATATTGTCGTATTCTGAATAATAGTGGAATATCGGTGTGCGTGTAAACGTGCTGACTGATGCCAGGTGCCAGCTTCTATCCTTGTATGTGCTTGACCGAGTGTTTCTCAACTTTCAAACACATAAAACATTAAGTATCATCACTGTGCACATAAACAGTAATTTCCATACTTGGAGGTTTCCCAGCGCTCGGTTTTGTGTCATGTTTACCAGCTTCACCAGCTGCCAGTTCATGCATTGCACGCAAATTGCTAACATATATTTTTCTTTTGAGTCGAGGAAGACAAACACTCACATTTCACTTGTTTATGCAGCTCACATTGCAATAAAAAAATATGCTTGTGCATTTTCGGCACAGAGCCTTTAGCAAGTATTTAACCCTTGTGTGGTCTTTTGGGTCACCGGGACCCGAAGGACCAAGTAAAGTAAAGTTTGTTTCCTCGCACATTTAAACACCGTTTAAGCTGACCAAAATGCTGTACAAACGAGCACCAAGGTGCTTCATTAACCTTTGTTTTGTCTTTCGGGTCACCGGGACCCGAAGGACCACACAAGGGTTAAAAACGTGTGATTGGTCCCTGTATGGGACATGATGAGAAAGGTGATTGGTTATCTAAATAATTGGGTCCAACTCCCAGCTGTGTATTGACTCTGCCCAGGTGTATATCACCAAATTTGAATGTGCACACTTAATACGCTGTGAAGGTGTGATAGGAGTACACGCTCATTGGTTTTCGGTACTCCACTGAGAATCCCATTGCTGAAGCGCAACGTCCATTTTCCGATTTTATATTTTTCAGTTTGTTTTCTTCTGTTTTTTTTTTTTTTCTCTCTTCTTTTCAGTCTGGTTAATTTCCATATTCTGTACTTTTAAAGAAACATGTTTTACGTGTTTTGTCTCACGCTGGAACACCCATAAATGCTACAAAAAAATGCCAACAGCCGAGCTGGCATCAGAGCCCTTTTGGCATCCAGACAACAAAAACGCTTTTCAACAAATCCAGGGCTGGCGGAGCGATTCCGTTTCCTCCTGCCCGAACTGATCAACAACAGAACCGCAGAGCTGTCGCGGAGCTCTGGAAAGATTCAGCCAGCGGTTTTAATAAAAGGCCGACGCAAACAGCTGACGCTTCGCCCTGCCAACTGCTATCGGGCCTGCCAAACTACACACACACACACACACACACAGAAGTGGGTGTGTAGTAGTAATAATAATAATGACCTCAGCTTATTCAGTGATTGGAGAGCTTTGGCTTTGTAATAGGGGGGGGAGAATCAGGCTGAGGAAAGAAGGGGAACACCGGTCTGGCTACCGGTGGTTCTGGCTGCCCAGACCAACTCCTGCAGAGCAGCCGGGGAAAACCAAATAATCCACATTTCCGTCACAACAAGTCCAAAGTGAGTTCTGTCGAGGTCAAAGGGAACATTTGCGTTGAACGGTCACAGTTCTCTCTGTTGACTCGTGATAATTGAAGTTGATTTGCGGCCAAGTCGAGGCTTGAATAGTGCAAAGTCAAAGTGCAAGACCTCTGCAGCAGCGACACGTTTGTAGTGTTCTCAAAGTTTTTGTTTTTTTTTTAAGCTGTGGGGGCAGGTCTGTCCAAACCTGTCCGGGGGTGGGGGGAGAGAGATCCGGTCTAGTTACTAAGTGATAAACTATAAACTTATATTAGCTGTTGCTGTTACCAATGTGACAAGTAGGCTACAGACCGGGCTGCCATTCCAAAGTCAACGTAGAAGAAACACTGTCATGACACTTCTTCAAAACAAATTGCATTTAGATAGATAGATAGATAGATAGATAGATAGATAGATAGATAGATAGATAGTAATCCTGTCCTGTGATTCTACATGAGGTGATGTTCGATTCACTGAACTCAGACGGGAACGTGTTGTATAACCTTTTTGCTCCTTATCTGTTTTTCTGATCGTGTCCCGCTCCATTGTGTGGAATTGTATGGGCAGTTTCCAGGTGTTCTCCATGACCCTGTTTTGCTCTCCAGGCGTTAGCCTGGGCTGAATAGGATCCATAACTGGATGGCGGCCACAGAGCAAGGATAAGACCCATACTTTGACTGTGTTTTACATTTGGAGAAGCTATCACATTCCTGTAGTATCAAATTTAGGTCAGTAAAAGCCGTTGAAGTGCGATACGTCTGTGTAAGTTCAAGGCATGCATTGTAGTGTGAGTTGGTATCATCTCAAGAGCAGTGGAACCGTTCCAAACGTACATGTCGGTTGTGAAATGACGCCGTGGTTGACTCATTCAGTGGGCAGCCCTCGATTGTTAAATGGTGTCATTGCAACACCTGTGCTAGTTATTCTCGACGCACAAATATTCTGCCTGTGTGTGTGTGTGTGTGTGTGTGTGTGTGTGTGTGTGTGTGTGTGTGTGTGTGTGTGTGTGTGTGCCTGAGGTGGGGCTTCCAGGACCAAGGAGTCGTTGTTTATTTAGGGCCGTCATGACCTCTTGGGCGTTAAGAAGTTTGATTATTTTACTTGCAGCATTCCACGTTGATGAGCTAAAGTTTGGAATAAAGGGAATAATACATCCTGAAAGTGCAGAGTATGTTATTTTATTATTCATTCACATTTTGATTCAATTCAACTACAGTGTGAGTAATGAAGCGTTGTTGTGAAGATCTCCTTTTTTAGTTTGGTACATTTGGGCAGGTGAGTGCCTTCAGCCAGCACTATGAACTTCTATCTTTGTCTTTGTCTTAACTTGCTGCTGGTGAATTCTCCCTGCCATATTACCATACTATTTGGTATGCCAGAAAAAGATTTTGTCCGTCCCAATACTGTCAAAAAAAATACCAGGATTTCAGAGTATTTAAGCCAGCATGCCTTTCTGGCCATTCTGACGCACAATCCTTTGTGCAGCATATATGAGCAAGAGGGTCGAAGTTCAAGGCGCAATGTAGGGCTGGGCAATATATCGATATATTATATCGATATATGACGCTAGATATCGTCTTAAATTTTGGATATCGTAATATCCTGATATGACACAAGTGTTGTCTTTTCCTGGTTTTAAAGGCTGCATCCCAGTAGAGTGATGTCATTTTCCGAACACACCAGACTGTTCTAGCTGTTCCATTATTTGCCTTTACCCACATAGTTATTATATCAACATAACTGATGATTATTTATTGTGTGCGTATTTTGTGAAAGCGCCAATTGTCAACCCCACAATATCGATGTCGAGGTATTTGGTCAAAAATATCGGGATATTTGATTTTCTCCATATCGCCCAGCTCTAGCGCAGTGCTATGAAGAAGTAGTACGTAGTATTCATCCTGTATGCAACAGTACGTACTTTGTAAGGCCAACTGCAGTACGTGCTAAAATACAAATAAAAGTAAGCGATTTTGGAGCTCTAAGCTTGTGTTGGGATATCTGTGACCTTTTCTCACCAGCCACCATGAATCTAATGTAACAAATGGAATAAAGTCAGCCTTTCTACTGAGGAAAAACTAATTGCAGGTGTGGAAATCCTGAAAGTATAATTGTCTCTCAGTGCTGAACCAGAAGATGACAGTTGAACCAGTCCCCTCTCACCTCCCATATAAACTTCCTGCAGTTAGAAGCACCTTCCTTCCCACTGACCTCACTCAGCTTTCTACATGAGTCACCTCCAGTCTTTTTCTAAGTCCTCACAGCGCAGCGGGCCTTTACAAACTCCCCGGGCACTTTCCTTGTTGAGTCCATTGTCGGCGTGATGCGTCATTGGACGCTATAAATCTTCAGATGGCTAATTTCACAAGTGTCCTCGGGGGGGGGAGGGGTTAATGTTTTACATCTTGTACAGTTGGATCCATTCGCTGCATTCCTGGGGGATTAACGTGGACATCCTCCCGCCCCCGCTGCTTCCTGTGCTGTGCCTCCTAAAGACAGGAAGTGGATTAGTTGGCTGCTGATTGGCCGAGGAGAGAAAGAAGTGATGGTGTGATATGAGAGAAACGGACGCACACAAACGGAGGAGGGGGACACCGATGCAGAGTAATGCTGACTCCCTCTTTATGTCGTTTCTCACCTCTCTCGGCTTCTTTGAGCTCGAACTTCTCGCACCTCGAGCTCGAACTTCTTCATCTTTTCACTTTCCGCTGCAGGAAGACGTTGTCTCGCGCTGCGCGTGGCATCACGTGCGACTCTGACGACAGAGGGAAGGCTTATGGTTGGAAAGAAGTCTAAAACAAAACGGAATGGCTTGCTTAATTCCTTCACATCAGCTAAGAAAAGACACCCACAATATGCAATAAATCAATTAATCGCATGATGAATAAAACGGAGCTTGATCATTTTTAAATGTTAATTATCGCGGATTTTATTTATTGTTTTTGATGGTTTGGTTTTTATTCCAGTGCATTTTTTTGAGTCCATTTTATTTATTGTTTTTTGGTTGTTTTGTTCATTTATTGTGGATATTTAAAATGTCGTCCACTTCCGGTGTTGAGTATTCTTTAGAAGTAAACGTTTATTGAGCTTTGAAAAGGTGTACTTGCATCATTATGCCATTATCATTATATTAGATGAAAATCAGAACGAGAATACTATCGTTTATCGCAATCATTTCTGGGACAATTTATCGTCGAGCAAAATTTGTTATCGTGACAGGCCTACCAATCTTAGAATTGTTAAATAAAATTAATACCAGTTGAGTGCACACCCACATTAAATTTGATAGGACTATTGATAGAGGTTATGCAGTTTAAATACACTTTAAAGCCCCTCGAAACTTTTTTTTTTGTCTCTTAGATGAATTATTCCTCCATAAATAAACAACCAAAGTTAAGGTTCAGCCAAAGCATCTTTAGTTATTATTTAGTAAGAGTGTGACACACAAACACTTGTATTTGCTTCAGCAGGACTGTGTGGGTATGGTTTGACCAGATTTGATTGACAGCGGCCTGGAAACTTAAGCAAACAAGCCCCCTCGATTACGCTCAATCAGCTGTTCGCTCCAAACTATTCATGTATTCACATGGGACCTTGTCCCTTATAGTAAGAAGCTAAGTAAGAATAGGCCTTTAGGGCCTTTTTTTTTTAAAGATTCTTGAACATTTTAAAGCGGTTTTAAGTGGTTTCCTGCATAGTCAACACTATACAAGCACAGATAGAAATGTGTGATAATGACTTCTTACCAGACGTCACAAATTCTTTCCATTCCGGGCTTCCAGTGGACTGATTTGTTTATTTGATCTACTCGACGGACCCGCTTTCAGGTCCTTTAGTGAAGTGGCTGAGGCATGGCGTGTTTCCAGAAACTTGCTGAACAGAGATTATGTGCAGAAGGACACCTCTCTTCTGTTCTGCCGTTTCTGGACTACACGGGCGCTAACGTTAATCATATGTGGAAAGTCTGAGAGAAGGAGCTGATGATGAGGGTGGAAGGAAACTGAGGAGGAGCGAGTGAAGATGTACTAGAAAAGGGAGTCTGAGGGAGGAAGAGCATAGCTGGCATTCCTGACATCTCGGTCCCGTTCAGCAGGGATGACATTCGTTTTGTCTACCGCTTCTCTGCCGTTCCTCCCCCCCCACCCCCCCCACACACTTTTCCTGTCCTCCCATCCCTGCTAGGCAGAGTTGGCACACAGAAAAAAAGTCTCATTTGAAGAGAAATGTTTGTGGTTGGTTTTGCCGACTCGAGTGGGCGGAGTCTTCCACACAAGACAACACGGCGAGTGCCAGAGAGCTAAAACAAAACAGCCATCTGTTGTCTGTGCAACTGGACGGTAGTAACAGGGGAACATCTGAGTTAAGATTTGCATACATATGTTGTTCTGTTACAATCTTTGTGTGTATTTTATATTTGCTGTTCTTAAAAGCTTTAGCGCGTGACTTTTTTTTTTTTTTATATCGATGAACGACCGTTACATTCAAGCCGTCGCCAAATGAGTTGCTACTAAGCTAATTAAGACCATCAGCGCCCACAACGCTCTCTGGATTTCTCAGTATGGCTGTGTTTAGAAATTGATGTCGTCCGGTGACTTTCGCGCGCAGAAACTCGAGCGATGATAATTACCTCTTCCATCATGTTCTTTTAATCCTCCGTGTCCTCCTTAGCTACTAGCAACTGCGTGGAGGAGCGGAGGTGTACGATCACAGAAGACTTGTATCACGTGGACGCGGCGACAGTGTTGTTGTCATTACTTAGAATTCCTCATGGGGGGCGACAGAAACTACGCACTACAGCTTTAACATCCAGTGTTTGCTAGCTCTTTTCCTCCCTTGTCTTCGCTTGTGTTATTCTACTCCTCCCTCCCTCCCCTCGATGAGGAGAAGACCCTGTTCTGGCTACAAGATCAAAGACTTATAACACACCTCGGAGTGTCTCTCCCCCCTTTCTCCCGTTACCTCTCTTCCCTTAATTCATTGCCAAGAAGAGTCATTAAATCGCTTGACCCCTCAAAACCCATCAGCCTCCTCCTGCACAGAGCTGTTACCAAAGCAGTAAACGGGGCAACACAAACTCATTCATCTGGAAACGAACCGAACATGATTTACCCCCCCCCCCCCGGCTCTTAAAAGTCTCGGATTGCTGAACGGCGAAATTGTCCGTATGGTAGACACCATTGTTAAAATGTTTCAGGCTTTCGGTTGTCACATTTGCTTGAAGACGTTGAGTTTTCACGTTAAACATCGATGCCATCGTGGAACACTCTGCTGGGATTTGGCCTCGCCGACTCCTCCAGCTGAGTGCTTCACAGCAACTTAACACCGATTTACTTTTCTTTTTTTTTTTTTTTTTAAGGACGAGCGGCTTCTTAAATGAGGCCTTTTGCGAGCCAGAGTGGTCGCACATACTTTGGAGGGTTAATATTTGAAAGCCCCTGGTGATTTCCCCGTGCCTAAGGTCCTGTCTGGGAGTAGAGTAGGTGGATTGGTGTGGCGAACACTTCACCCAACAGACAAATGAGCTCAGCATCACAAATCCAGAACCTAACTTCTAAAGAGACTTGGCGAGGAACGATTCCCTCCAAAACCTTAGCATACAAGTCAAGGATAAAGCAATCTCAGAAGAATTTCCAACCGCCTCGTGGCACCAAACTTGCCCGTGTGCTCAGTCGTGGGTAAGTGGGTAAGTCGGCCGAAAGCCTAAAATGTAAATGCAGCGAATTAAGGATATGGGACTTTTGTGGTGGCCGTGTGTCAACATACAGTTATGCAACACCGGAGCCAACGTCCCCGGCAGCTTTTACTGGCACACAGCGGGACGACATGGCCTCATATATAATGTTGAAATGTGCAGGGTCGACAACTTTGATACAGGAGTGGTGGTGCTTTCTGTCAACGAGCCGGACTATAAACAAAAACCACCACGTTTCATAATGTAGAAGTTACAGCGACCATATCGGGCTGTTCTTCTAAATGTTAGCGCGCAGTTAAATGTGATGAATAGGACTTCAAAAATAGTCTTCTCAAAGGTTTTCATTGTTCATAAAACACAGTTAGAAAATGCAGTATCTTTTTAAATTTGAAAAGTAGAAAACATCTGTACTTCAAGTAGGCCTAAAAACATGAGAATTACTAAAACATTGTATTTATTATGTTAATATTAAGAATGTATTCGTATTAAGGCCGGGCAATATATTGATGTATCGATATCGTGATAGGAGACTAGATATCGTCTTGGATTTTGGATATCGTGATATGACATAAGTGTTATCTGTCCCTGGTTTTAAAGGCTGCATTACAGTAAAGCGACTTTACTGAACTTACCAGGCTGTTGTAGCTGTTCTATTATTTGCCTTTTCCCCACTTATGTCAACATTACTGATGATTATTTCATAAAATCTAAGTGTGAAGATATTTTCAAATTTTTATAGTTTGTTAAAGCACCAATTGTCTACCTTTTTATAGAATATTGCCTTGATATCAAGGTATTTGGTCAAGAATATCGTGAGATCTGTTTTCGCCCAATCGCCCAGCCCTAATTCTTATCCCATAGCCAGTGTATAAAAATACACTCCCACTCTTTTGTAAGACGTCCTTCCTGATCCTAAAATGGGAAAGGCACACACACGGGCGCAGGCGCACGCGCAATGGCAGTGCAATCCGACCCCTGGCCGGACTCTTTGACCAACAAAGACAGGAAGAGTCGTAAATGAACAAATAACCACATCGCTTGACAAGTTACCCCCTTCACCTCCCTCCTCCCCCTTACTTCCTCCTGTCCTCTTCGCCTCCCTCCAGCGTGGTAGTCTCCTCTCATAAAACGGTAGCGAATCACTAAAAGCCACCAGGCAGCTGCTGATTAGTTCAGAGAAGTTTTTCAACTTTGCCACAGAAAAATAACAGGGAGTTTCTTTCATCTTTTCAATGATGAGATGTGCAAGGAATGTGTGGAAGTGAAGGAAGCTCGTGTGTGTGTGTGTGTGTGTGTGTGTGTGTGTGTGTGTGTGTGTGTGTGGTGGTTTGTGTGTGTTGTTTGTTGTGTGTGTGTGTGTGTGTGTTGTCTGTTATAGTGTCAAGGAGATCCTCTTACACACACACTCGGCATGTAAGAGCTTAAGATTGCGTGTGTGTGGGGGATACAGAAATGTGAAAGCCTGCTCTGGTTACCCAGAATGCACACACACACACACACACACACACACACACACACACACACACACTGGTCTCAATAGAGCCTCTTCCTCTCTGGCAGCAGTCCTCTTCGGCTCCGAGAGTCTCCTTAAATAATCTGAAGGCTGTTGGTTCCATCCTCAGTGTTTCCTGGAGTGACCCATTTCCATCATTTAATGTTGCGCTTGGTTCTAAACATCCCTCCCTCCTCCTCAGCTTCCATCTTTCATCTTACCAAATTGCTTCTTCTTCTTCTTCTTCTTCTTCTTCTTTTCATTTTAAACTTCTTATCCCACGTCCAGGCATCTGTGAGCTCTCATTTACCCTCCTCCGGTCCAGCGCAGGCGACGTTCCTTGTAGAAGTGACTTTAGTACTTAGAAACTTTTGAAGTAATGGTTGTTATTCAAAGTGGGCTTTTAGAGCGCTTTTTGCACTCCCCGCTGTATTTCCCATCATTGTTTTACGACACTGAAAGATTTAGGGAGACTTTTTGTTGGGACCAAATCAAATGTAACATTCGTAACATTCACACTTTTTTACTTGATGATGTTTAGCGTCCGTTCTTCCTGTTTCCCACAGTCATCACTCGTCTCTCCTCCTCCTTCTCTCGATCATATCCTGGCTCCCCCCCCCCCGCATTTCCTCTCCCCTCCTGCTCTCCTGTCCTTAATCCTCCCTTTCCTTTGTTTCTGTGAGCTGCTATATCGAGGCTCCTCCAGAGAGCCGTGGGTCTGACTGGACACAGTCTATGGAGCTTGTTGCAAAACAGTTGTGCGTTAAGCTGTTGACTCCCATAATGGCATATCTGACGGGCATTAGGCCAGCCAAGAAGTACACAGCAATTACGTGTGTGTGTGTGTGTGTGTGTGTGTGTGTGTCTGCGTGTGTTCCCTTGTCCAGACTTGAAAGGATAATGACACCATAACAACCTCCTCTGCAGCAGAGCTCTGCTTCGTCTTTCTTCTCCTCTTCCTGATCTTTTCTTTCCTCCTCCTCCTCCTTCACTGTCTCTATTCACGATGAGCAGCGCTCTAATGGCCCCTAGTATTTTGGACACGGACGTCTTCTCTCTGTAGAGCCACTACACTCGGCTGTGACGCCGCATTAAAAAAATCCATCTTTATCATTTCACAGTTTGAGATGCTGCCAAGTGTGCGTGTGTCTGACATCTATACACTTTCTCCCCAAAAAAACCCCATTTCCAACAGCTGTCCACTTGTTTAGCTAATAGCCGGTTTCTTCTTCCTCAGTGCCTCGGGTTGTCACACACATGCACCGATGCACCGTAAGCCCTCCCCCCGGTACAGCCGTGCCCCGGAGGGGACGGTGTTGTATTCCTGCACTGTGTGACTCTACAGTAGCAGGCCGCATATCCAGTTCCACCACTGCTGTGTGAATGGGGCTGCATGGACTCTAGAGTGCAGCTCTGTTTCTTTCTTTCTTTTGTGTGTATTTTAATTTGCGGGTCCAGGGTCCTATGTTCCAGCTCAGCGTGCTTGTAAAAAGGAGTTGTCATGATGTTTATTTCTGAAATGCAGTTTGAGGAATCTCGGTGTTTTGAAGATGGTGTTTGTCTTGTGGTTTGCTCGACTTAATAAGAGTACAGTTGGGACGTTAAAATGGAGAATTGGAGAGAAATGCGAGCGTTGGACTTAGTTTTTGTTAAATGACAGCAGCAAAAGATGTTTGTGTAAAAGTACCCTTTTTTAGGTTGGCCATATGGGTCAATCTCATGGCTTGTTAACCTGTGTGGACATGCAGATACTGTCTGTGCATGTGTTTTTATGTGTTGGGAAAGTGTATTTAAACTGAGGCGGTCTGCTTCTGTACGTTAGGATACAAAGAGCGACCTGTCTTCTGGAGCGTTGGAAGCAAAAGAGTGTGTGACAATAGTTAGCAGGGCTGCTGTGTTGCATGCCACAGCCCTTTTTTTTTTTTTTTTTTTAATTGCCCTGCCTCTAAGAATAGGAGGCCTTGTGTCAGGCCAGACCAGACTAGTCGTTGAGCTTTATTCACAGGGCCAGGCCAGCATGGTTTGGCCCTGCTTAGCCTGGTTCAACCAGTCCAGTCTAGTATGGCTCTGTCCAAGTTCCTTGAGGTTCTACCTCCTGCCAGCAGGTCCCCATATAACTCCTTTTAACTAGCAGTACAAATCTGCTTTTTGGTGCCAACAACTTGCCATCTGCTGCCGTTTTTACATTTGCTTTTCATCCTCTGACTGGCTGTGTCGTGCCGCGGCCAAGCCCCGATCTGACAAAGTTGGCGTCAAGTCCTTCCGTGCCAGTGGAGCAACAGTGATTTCAGTGTCTTGCTTAAGGGCATGTTAACAGCTATTGTTCCTGAGCCATTTCCTAACCTCCCTAAGTCACTTTGCCTCTTCCTCTTTTGCGTTTCCTCTTCTCAATATTTTTACTACGGTTATTGATGCCTTACTCAGAAATGAAGATTTGCAGCAGAAACCCAGTATGGAGGACTACCGCTGCTGCTGCTGCTGCTGCTGCTGCTGCTGCTGCTGCCTAATTAATTCAAACCGCACTCTCATAAGGTGCAAATTATCGTTCTGTGAAATGTTCACAGGAAGTGACAAAAGACGTCTTTGTTTCAGCAGCTTCATCACGTCACAGACTCAGTGAGAAATCACAGTTAAAGTGTGTGTGTGTGTGTGTGTGTGTGTGTGTGTGTGTGTGTGTGTGTGTGTGTGTGTGTGTGTGTGTGTGTGTGTGTGTGTGTGTGTGTGTGTGTGTGTGTGTGTGTGTGTGTGTGTGTGTGTGTGTGTGTTGAGCTCATGGTTTGGTGCAAAAAATACTATAGACAAAATTATTATTTTTTAAACCTAAATAGACTAAAAAAGTTTAGTCACAAATATGTTTAACAGTTTAAAATGTATTCGTTTTTTCTCTCAAATATTTGCTAAGATAAACCTTAATTGAAATTGGGGTTTTGCAGCAACACAAAGACAGAAAATACAGATAAATAGACGTAGTAAAAAACTAATGAGAAGAGCAAGTGGTACATACAACTAAATTTAAGAATATAAAACTACAGAAGCATAAGGAGACAAGAATTGCAAGGTAAAGTGACAAAATAATAGTTAGTTGTTCAAAAGTGACACAAGTAAGACGGCTCCTGTTTATAGTGTGGGTCAGTTGATGATGATAGAAGTGACGAGCTGCCACCGAAACAAAAGACTGTCAGTGGGTAGAGTTGCTTTAAGAGTGAGCTCATTATGCTAGCAAGAAAAAGGGTGTGTGATCTAGAAAACAAACACACACACACACTGCTGACGTCGTGCAGAGAATGCGAGGCACTTGAGCAATAAACCTGGCTTGTTCCTCCCAGGTGTAGCAAGACACACCCTTAGTGTGTGTGTGTGTGTGTGTGTGTGTGTGTGTGTGTGTGTGTGTGTGTGTGTGTGTGTGTGTGTGTGTGTGTGTGTGTGTGTGTGTGTGTGTGTGTATCACTCTCTTGGGTATACATACAATTTAGTTGCCTATGTAGTCAGAAAATTGCACATGCATTGAGAAACTGGGTGTGGGAATAATTGGTGTGTATGCATGCAGAAAAACAGTTGAAGTGATCTATACAGGTGTGTGTGTGTGTGTGTGTGTGTGTGTTGTGTTTCAGTGTCGATTCTTGTGTCTCTTAAGCACATTCCTGTCCAAGGAGTGTTGTGTGTGTGGAAGACGGATGCTGTCCATCTTTACACCCTTTTCTGCCCTCAGTCTATGTATGTTTTTCTGTGTGTGTGTGTGTGTGTGTGTGTGTTCTCACGGTTTCTTCACATGCATGTTTTTGTCATGTGTTTTTATGCTTGTGTTTTGTGCGTGTAACTGCTTGCATTTGACATCTGCCGAGTTCCTCTCTTTGAAACGAATGATCTGAACCCTGACCTTTGACCCTGGAGGCTCAGTTAGAGATTAAAGTTTAAAGTGTGTGTGTGTGTGTGTGTGTGTGTGTGTGTGTGTGTGTGTGTGTGTGTGTGTGTGTGTGTGTGTGTGTGTGTGTGTGTGTGTGTGTGTGTGTGTGTGTGTGTGTGTGTGTGTGTGTGTGTGTGTGGAGATCAAACAGCTGACCCCAATAGACCCGGTTAGGGTCCCTGTGTTTTCCACACAGTAAAGCAGCGAGGAGACAGTTGTATATCTGCCATGGATGGAGACATGTTGGACAACTTAACCACTTCCAGACACACTCACCGTTTCTCCAGAACACAGATAACAAAGATCTCTAAACTTTCACCATCACACACCACGTGTTCCCCTTTTTAAAGGCCACGCATTGGAAAAAATAATGCTACTTGGATGAAGATGTTGATTTACATTTGATAGGTAATGACAGCTGAAGACAGAAAATGATGTCCCCTTTGCATGGATAATCCATCCTAGAGCCCTGATAACGGTACAAACTAAGACCACTGAAACACAAACGGGTAAATATTGGCACACAAAATTGGTAGCTTTTTTTATTTCGGCGATGGTCATCTTCAAAGTTGGGAGTCGCCCGGTCTCCCAGTTTTATCAGAGCCGCAGTTGACAGTGAAAGGCATGTGGAGACTTTCATCCTGCAACACAAACTGATGCAAGCAAAATGAAACACCGCAGCTATTGGTTCACACACACGACCCACGACAGCCATTTTAATTCCAGAGCTCGCCTCCCTACGTGCCCATGTTCCTTCCCGTTGCTCCATTCACCGCTTAGCAATAACCAAGACGATTGTGATTGGTTTAAAGAAATGCCACTAGACAAGACCACGTTTTCTAGAGATGCACCGATAGAGCGGCCGGTGACCGGAATTGGCCGGTTTTCACGCGCTCGGCCATGACCGGAGACCGGCAGGTCAGTCTGACATATGCCGAATTTCATGGCAGTCAACGCTACAATTAACTGACAACATAACTTATACGAGTTACAGGGAACCTGGTGCATTAACCTGCAACATGTCAGCTGTTTGGACATTCTTCAGCGTGTGTGCAGAAGATTGCAATATGCAACACCTGCAAGGAGAAAGTAGGGCGTGGAGGGACGACACCAAAAACCAAAATCACATTTCTTTAGTGTGATATTGGATGTGAAAAGAAGTAAATGGTTCTAACGTTGACCTTTAGACGGGTGTGAATGTCCCACACCAGGAGTCATTTATATAGTTCTACTTTATAGTGATCCATTATCTGTTCAAAATTTTTTATATGTTCTGAGCAAAATGTTTGATTAAAGAAAAGATAGAAAATAAATACTTGTGTGTGCTGTAAAGTGGTTAGAAAAAAGGAATCGGCTAAAATCGGTATCGGCTGGCCTAACTCAAGGAAAATCGGAATCGGCCTAGAAAGTTGTAATCGGTGCATCGCTAACGTTTTCTCCCATCCCGTAATGTTGTGTCAACTAGCCAGACCCTCCTCCACAGCGCTGCGGAGATAGGTCTGGCAATGCGAGACTAGGTATGGATACGTTGGTGCACAATAACAAAAATCTGCCAACAGACATGAGTCCACTTTACTCCCAGTTTTTTTTACAGTTAATCCCATTAAGGGGTTTCCTGGTATTAAAGTTCAAAGTTTTTTCAAATAGTTAAGCTTGATGAGCTGAGCAGCTTTTAAAACCCATCATCGTGACATGTTGGGGTCAAACGGTGAGCTTAAGCAGAGGGCTCCGGTCTGGTCGATGCGTGCAGCGGGACCAGCGGAGAGGATGTTCTCCACTGTGGCTACAGCAGTTATGCAATAGATACTAGAGGATAAAGAGCGCCGTGCCTAACATGTAAACCGTCTTAACGGTCCCATCCGGCTTTGCTCGGTCCCACCGCCTCCAGCTCGTTATGCGTGTCCTCGGCTCAGGTCAGAAATCCTATCATCTCATCAGATGTGTGTAGCCAACACTGGCAGGTTTAACAGGCTGCACTGGCACTCATCCTGTTTGGTCGCTCTCTCCAGGAATTAGGGTCAGTTCACGTTTAATTCAGGGCAATTCGGCCTGAAGATATCCTTCAGAATTAAAACTGGAAATCCTCTGACATGCTTTAACTCATAATTCCAATTTTTATTTATTTGTAATATTATTTTTTGGGCATTTTTAGGCCATTATTTGACAGGACAGCTGAAGATATGAACGGGGGGAGAGAGAGAAGGGGGAGTGACTTGCAGCAAAGGGCCGCAGGTCAGAGTTGAACCCGGGCCTGCTGCATGGAGGAGTTAAACCTCTGTATATGGGCGCCTGCTCTACCAGCTGAGCTATCCGGGCGCCCGTAATCACAATGATTGACTTTTGGAAGGATGTTGCAATTAGTGAACTTGGAAAGCAGTGAAAAAAGTTAAACAAACCAACAGTGGAAACAGCTTGAACTGTGAAAATCCCCTTAATGCTTTCCCCATATTTTTATTTTTTATTTTTTTCATTCAGAACACAAGACAAAATAATACTTGCAAAATGTAATGTGCAAAAATTGATAAATCGATTATCCTGTTTTTGTGTCCTAAGGAGCCGTAGTCGCGATTCAAATCTCCATGAACTGCACAGCCCTGGCTTGAACTTGAAAATATTAAAATACAGACTTGGATAGCTAGTATTGAAAGGCATATTTAAACGTGGCTTTTTGAAAGCCAGTTCGAGGTCAGAGTGAAACTCCGAATAAAGCAGTTAAAGTCACGCTCGGGAAGTTTTAATAAGACGTCCATCAATAGCTTTCGATAGGTTTGTTCGGGGGAAGTGAAAGTCGGTCCCCGTTGCATGTGAACCAACAACTTCCTCCTGAGATCTCTCCTGATACGGCCGCTGTCACACGCAGTACCTGATGCTGACAGCTGCAGGGATTCGCTTAAACATGTTAAGACAAAATATCTTGAACCAGAATTGCTGCTTTCTTGTGTCCACTCAGCATGGTTCCACTCTGTCTGAGCTGTGTGTGTGTGTGTGCATGCCCGTTCCAGTTTACAACACGCAGCAGCACCACACCTCGCTGTACTGTCCCTGACTGACATAACGCAGCCAGAGGCGGCGCTACGTTTCCCACAGTCCACTCGTTGTCACAGACCCAGAGCAGCCTGATGGGCAGCCCTCTCTTAGCAGCACGCAGGCCTGCTTAAAGCTCTGTTAAAGCCCGGCTGAAGTGTGCCCTGAGCAAGACCCAGAGTGTCTAACCGGTGTCTGACCCCTGGGCTCGGAGGGAGGGGCTGAAAGCTGCTCAATCTGTAGCACGTTGTGTTCTACAGAGTGTGTAACGTTTCAGGCTCTCTGCAGGTCTCTACCTGTTGCTGTGTGCACTGTACTCTCCTCGTCACCACTCCCAGTGGCAGCGCTCCTGTTGGGACAGAGCCCCATTCTAGTAAACCTGCCCTCTGATCTAGTTCACGTTCCTAAAACGCTCCTTTGAAATCCAAAGCTTCCCAACATGCAGAAACCCTCAGTGTGCCCTCACTTTGCTCCGCTGGCTTGGATGGTGAATCCCCCTGCCCGGAGAAAATGGGCTGACTGGGGTATCTACATGTAAAATAAAAGATAACATGTTTAATCTCATTCTCTACATTGGTTACATAGAACGGTGCCTGATTAGCATTAGAGTGGCAAACCTACATCGATTAGTTGTCATCAAATGAATAAATCGGCAAGTAATTTGTTTTGTTTCAGTTTTTTTTTTCTGTAATCTGTTCCTGCGAATGAGTGATGCCTAATTCATATGGTTAGTTCGAAGCCCTTTCAAACAAAGTTGATTGACAGCAAGGAATACTAAATGTATTGTTTATCTATTAGGATGGTCACAAACTGGAGGTTGTTTCACCTTTTGTTGCAGTTGACCATGTTGCAGAGATCAGTGTTTAAATCAGTGACAATGATGGATGCAGCTCGTGTGTGTGTGTGTGTGTGTGTGTGTGTGTTCTATTCTCCCCTAACTTTGTCTGTTTGTTTATGCAAAATGTATCCTTCCCTCCTCAGTGGGTCTCTCTCTCTCTCTCTCTCTCTCTCTCTATATATATATATATATATATATATAATTGTGTTTGTGTGAGTTGGGGGTTGGTATCGGGCGGTCTGGGGGAGGGTCACACACAGAGAGAGAAGTAGAGAGAGCGGTTGAGGGGAGAGTACAGGGGGCTGAAGGGTGCTATTATCCACGAGGCTCAATGGGCGCTTTGTTGCCGGTGGCCGCGGTGGGGAGAGGGGCGGGGCAGCGAGCAGCACCCTGTCATAATGTTTTTGAACACCCAGCGCAGGAGAGACGCAGACAGAGGGGAGGTGTAAAGGTCAATTGGGTTGATAGTCATTCAGTTTGAACCGTGATATTTTCCTCAAAGTTGTCTGCTGTACTGAGGAATTGTGTCCCTGGTGTGAATCAAAAGAACTGTAAATAACTGTTATTTCCACTATCTGTTCATCTCTAATAGGGATCTATCTATCTATCTATCTATCTATCTATCTATCTATCTATCTATCTATCTATCTATCTATCTATCTATCTATCTATCTATCTATCTATCTATCTATCTATCTATCTATCTATCTATCTATCTATCTATCTTTTCTGTTCCCGATAATAATATATATCACGATAGAGCCCGTTTTCTGGTGATTATTAATGTAGTTTATGTGAAATAACCACATGGTGAGGCCTATTTTCTTTACTCCTGTGTGAATTAAATAATTGACAAATGAAAAGTACCGAGTATTTTCTCATTTTAAAATAAACATAACCTGTAATGTAAAGCGCTGTTCATAGAAACGTTCTAGAAAAATATACACGATCCTAGGCATAATTTACAGGGGGGATGGTGGGGGGTAACAGCCCCCCGATAATCAAAACTGGCCGCTGCACCCAAAAGAAATCTAATAATAATTGAGTGTTAAAAGTGTTTAAACTTGTGTTTTGATGTTATGTGGTCCTGTTATGAGTACTCGCGTACAGCATCGATCGATCAGTGGCCACGTGAATTTATTTATCAATACCAAATATTTAGGCACATTTTGAAATAGCGCATTAGAAAATGTTGATGGAAACTTTGGAAAAAAAAAAAAAAAAACTTCGAAATGTTTTTGCCGCTCGCTTGAGGTGTTTTTTGCCTTTTTCAAAAAAAAAAAGTTAATTCGTAGTAATTAGTGCCGGTATCCATCAGATGGGGGAAGGATCGGGGTACGGGTCCCATCCAGTGCGCCGTACACTGGTGGCACCAGGTGTGTAGTGGAGTCGCGGTGCGCTATAGCCTGGGCCTCAGCCACGTCGGGTATTTTGACGAATATACGGTTGTCTCGCTGACACCAAATGTCTCTGCCACTACCCCGTATTCTGCACAGGTGGCCAACTTGTACTATGCTACCTCTCTCTCCATTTAGCCAAAGAACTTAGCTTCTAAACTCTTTGCAATCTACAACCATGTGTAACGGCAACTTGTGACCAAACTACGCTTTGCCTAGTCTAGTTTATTCGCTCTAAACCAGCTGATGGAAACGCTTCAAATTTGTTTTTTTAAATGTTTGTTTAAAATTCGCTTGACAATTAGATGGAAATGTGACTTGATTTGTTGTTCACAACGTAGCATTATTGGGGGTCATGGTGCGTCACTGGACGGTGGCCCCTCTTTGTAAATCGGGAGTAATAGGCGGAAAAAGCGGAGTATAAGGGACAGCAGCTTCACTGCTGTGTGAGTGTGCATTCCAGACCTTCAACATCTATTTTTGGTCACGGCCTTTTTAGTCACTTCCTCTAAACTATGTAACGAGTCATGAAAAAAAGAAGTCCTGAAGTGTTTTTGGCGCATTGATTGATGATGAGCCATAACTGAGATTTTTGACTGAGTGGCGTGACAGAGCTCTCCGCAGTCCCGTGCCTACCTCTCTGCTACGAAAAAAAATAAATAAAAAGAGGAAAAGATTAGAAACACATTTCTGAAGAATGTTGGCTAACCAGAAGCACGAAAACATAGATTCCAACCAGCTATTGATGTGTGAGATTCATGCTGGAGTGTGTGTCTTTCCCCAGATGTCTGTGTGTTTGTGATTTGGTGCACCATCCTGATATCTAATTACAAGTTCTCACCGTTTGATTCCTGTCTGGGGGCCAGATATTACAGGGGATCTCTTTCTAAGTTTCGCAGTGTTTCTTTAACAAATGGGACGTACTCTGGTTGAGTGTGAAGAAGAGCAGGGGTGAGAAATAGGAAGAGAGAAGGTGGAAAAAGGTGTTTTTTATTATTCAGATGAAAAGCAGCACAGCTGTCTTAGAAAGTGCGTGTTCACTATACGTTACCTAAAGTGTGCATTGTTTTTATTCATCGTTGTTATCTGCCAACCACCCATTTTCTTTTTGACGTGTATACATTTTTAAATAGTTCTGTGAGATCACTAGCCGTTCTTGGCTATAGGTATTGTGTTAGAACGTCTGTCTCCTCCCCCTTTTCGTCTGCTACTTCCCGTCTTATCTAAAGCGACTCCCCCACCTCCCTTCCTGTCCCATTGAATTTCATTTTCTTTCATTCTCGCTTTTCAAAGTGGTTTATTGTCATAAAAGATGGAAAACACCACGGCCCGGGCTCTGAATAGTCACCGTGTGTCTCCTGTTTGTGTGCAGACGTTCACGGCGTGGTGCAACTCCCACCTGCGCAAGTCCGGCACACAGATCGAAAACATCGAGGAGGACTTCAGGGATGGGCTGAAACTCATGCTGCTGCTGGAGGTCATCGCAGGTAACTATCTGTACAACCTCTAAGCACCACAACATTAGCTTCTGTAATCAGACTAATATGGCTGGCATTATGGTCATAATCACAATTATTTTGGTCAATATTGAGATCCCGGTTATTTGACCCTAATTGACTGTTGAAAAGAGTAAAATAATTGGTAACACTTTAAGTTTTCTACATAAGAGTGACATGACACTGTCATGAATACATGACACTCACATGACACTGTCATGACACATGAACCCTGACCCTAACCCTGACCATAACGTGTCATGACAAAACCGAATGACACTTACTAAAAAAAGTTATGTCATAAACGTTTATGACTTGTTTATAATGTTTTATGACACGTTCATGACAGTGTCATGTCAGTCTTATGTAGAAAAGTTAAAGTGTAACCAAATAATTAAACAAATGAATGGTGAGAACGCATTGAACTGTGAAATTTCCCTTAAAACTTTACCCATTCAGAACACAAACAAGACAAAATAAGAGTTTACTTGCAAAACGTAATGTGCAAAATAATCGTTTTACGTTTTAAAAAACCGATCTGAACGCACGGCGTAAAGCGCCTGGCTCAGGTGCGTTTAGGGCGTGTCCAAATCCACTTTTGCTAGTTTGACGGCAGAAAAAAGGGTCCGGGCGCCTGGTTCTAAAGGGTTGTACTTAGCGTCTTCATTAATTCATAGGTGTGTTTTGGGCGTAACATGCAATCAACCAATCAGAGATCATCTCCCATTCCCTTTAAAAGCCAGGCGCGGTTGGACATTTGCATTGCTATTATGATGGCCCATATGCACCGTAATATTGTGCATGTTTGTGTGCTGCTGCGCGTCTGTGTGTGTGTGTGTGTGTGTGTGTGTGTGTGTGTAACAAGCATAGTGTGCGCGCGCTGTGCATAAGCCTAGGCGCATTATTTTACTAATTTGCTGTTAAAATAACCATGAAATGCTGCGCCATTGACTTTAGACCAGGGTTTTTGTTGGCCAATGGCGCGATCACTTCCCGCTGCCTCAAGATAGCAATACGCCCAGAATGCACCTGAACACACCTCCCTGTAAGACCAGCACACCCACGGGCACACAGATGGGCGCAGGTGCATTTGCTATTTAAACGACGCGGGCGCCGGACGGTCTTAAAATAGCAAAGACGCTTGTGTCGGGCTTTGCGCCGGGTGCAAGATGGGGCCCCTGATGTTTCACCCTGAAGCCGCAGGACTCAACCTTCCAGCCCAGCCCAACACACACACACACACACACACACACACACACACACACACACACACACACACACACACACACACACACACACACACACACACACGTTCTCTCTCTCGTGTGTCACTGAGCCGTGGTCTGATTTTCAAAGCTGTCTCTTAGCTGTCAATCCAAATGTTTTCAGATGCTATCTCCTCCCGTTCCAGGGCGAGGTCTCTCCCAGTTTCCAACCTCAGTATGGATCACAGGCATTCAAAACAACCCGTTGGGAACACCCTGCTATACATCGGTCACTGAATCACGGCTTTTCTCTCGAGGTTTCTCATGTTTAATTGCAGGTTGTTGTAGCAGGGTAACCGTTCCTGTGGCACAGTAGATAAACATTTGAACTGCTGTCGTCCCGTAATGAAATTTGGCTTCCCTTTTTCTTTTCTTTCTGCTGTGAGCGACACAGACGTGCCTGCTGTAACCTTAACTGTCCTGACCGAGTGTTGTTCTGCTGAGCCTGTGGAAACGCGCTCCGCTAACTCGCTCACTGTGTGTGTGTGTGTGTGTGTGTGTGTGTCCCCGCAGGCGAACGGTTACCCAAGCCTGAGCGAGGTAAGATGAGGGTGCACAAGATTAACAACGTTAACAAAGCCCTGGACTTCATCGCCAGCAAAGGAGTCAAGCTGGTCTCTATTGGAGCAGAGGGTAAGCATGCATTCATACACACACACGCATGGATGGGTCACATGGCCTACAGAACAGGGGGCCCCGGGGCCAGAGCCTCTGTTTTGAAGTGACTGTTACCAGTTTGAGTTGGAGAGTCACAGAGCTCAGTTAAAAGCAGGGAGGTCCTGATCATGTGTAGTTTTGGCTTCTTGATCAGTCTTTTTTTTTCATTGGGTACCTGCCAACCAAAGCCGGTACTTGTTTTAGTTTATTTTGTCCTCCATGTGACAGCTGCACAGCATGCTGAGGCTAAAGTAATATTCCCAAAAAAATGCAATAACATTAGTATTAGTAATTTAAATCAGGATTGCACATCAGCTTGGCTTCAAGAACATGGAGCAGTCATCATCAGGCTTTCTTCAATGGTTTCCTGTAATATGTTGTATAGTGGGCTGTGGTGTTTAGTATAATATATCTGTAGAGGAGTGTCTGTGTGGATCTGCTTGGGGCAGGAGTCAGACAGCCTCTGTCTCCAGAGTGAACACAATACTGAAGTTCAGCTGCAGTTTGTCCACTTTAACACAAAAGGACACAATTAGCATCTCTTTCAGTCCGGGTGTTTTGCCCCTATGTTGCCTGTTGTCTCCTAACCTTCTCATGCGTTCGGAGCACAGAGCGACCCAGGTACCAGTGTTGAGATCAAATGCTCAGCAACTCCTTTTGAAATTGGCAGCGTGTAAGTGTGTGGAAATGTTGTGCCAGGACAGTGACTCTATAAAAGTCACTGTCAGGAAAAATGTCAGGACAGTGACCTTTCTCCTACTTTATCAGGACAAACGTGACATTTCTGCCACATGACACCACTGATACTGCTGACCATTGAAACAAAGAATCCTACACACACACACACACACACACACACACACACACACACACACACACACATTGTGTGAACACACACTTTCTGGCCTTCTATAAAAAAACAGCCCACTATATGTCATCTACTGGAAAGCCGTCTGAGAGAAACACGCCAAGATGGAAGAGGAAAAAACCGGAGGGATGGTGGTGACGAGATGAGAGCGGGGGAGGTCCTCCAGAGACGGTTTAAACCGACACAAACCTCCGTTTGAACGCCAGGGACTTAAATCCTTTTTGTAATAAGTTAAAGTATAGATTTGTGGAGGCATGCCAGTGGGGAAAAAAAGACACTCTTGATAACTCGCAACACAAACCTGATTTAGCTTTTATAAGAATTTAGAGAAATGTACCACAAGACATTTGGCGGTGTTTTAAGATGTGAAACTTCTTCAGCACACGAATGCACCCAGACCTGAATCGAGCTGAATAGAAATGTGGAACGCGGATGCCAAATCGAACACGAAGAATGTCTGATAGAATGAAAGCGACGCGGGTCCCATTCCCAGCTGACAGCGAGAGTGTGATTGATAAACGGGTGACAGTATGAAAGGACTGCTGGATGAATAGTCTCCGTGCTGTATGCGTTTGAACTATGAGTGGAATGTGACCCGTACTTCATACCTCCTCCCTGACATAGCATTGCACACGACCTGCTGTCCTGTCCTGTCCTGTGTGTCTCATTAACCTGCCAAACACCTGTGGATCGTGGAGGGAAAACTGCCATAATGATATTTTGAAAGTTTCACTGTAAATATTTTTCACTGCCGATTAGGGCTGAACGCTTTTAAGGAAAAAAACTAATTGCGATTCTTTTTTTCTTTTTTTTTTTCCTGCCAGACATTGGGATTACGATTCGGTTTGCGATTATAATTTTTTTTTATAAATAACTTTAATAATAATTTAGCTAAATTTCCATATTGTCTGTGTAACGGATAAAACGTGTCATGGAACATTACAACACGAGACCCCATCAAAACTGCTCCATATCTTTATGCGAGGAGCGTAGTTATGAATTTCCAGCAATAAGTGATATTTAACATTATTCCAGCAGTTATCTTATAAAAAAAAAAAAAAAAGAGTACATATAACATTAAAAAGAGGAACAAATGGTTAAACCAAATGTTACACCAAACATTCACCTAAATATTGCACGTTCGATTTATCGCGGCCTTCACGATTAGCCAGTCCCATTCTTTTAAATCTCGATTTTGATTTGAAAACGATAAATCATTCAGCCCTACTGCCAAATGAATTTGCTCATATCATTAGATGATCCAAACAAAATATCGATTTTACTGCACACACCTTCGTGAATGTTCTTTTTCAATTGATTAAAATAGCGATTTAAACGTACAATGGATTTGTGGCCGGGTTGGTTCAGCGGGTAGAGCAGGCGCACCTATACGGAGAGGTTTATGCCTCGACGCAGAGGTCCAGGGTTTGAATCCGACCTGTGACGATTTCCTGCATGTCTCCCCCCCCCTCTCTCCCCTTTCTCACCTAGCTGTCCTGTCAAATAAAGGTGGAAAAGCCCCAAAAAATAAAGTAGAATGGATTAAATAATGAACTGTATTTTATATCTACGGGGAATGAATGTATTTTTAGTTAAAGCAGCTCACTTGGATGCTGTAGCTGTGTGTGGGTCTGCTGGCTTTATTAAATGAGAGAGCAGATGTAAGGTTGTAAAAACGGCATTGACGGACAAGATTTGTGCTCCAGAGTGAATCTGAAGCAATGTTCTGTTTTTCATTTTTTTTTTTTTGTCTGGCAGAAATCGTGGACGGGAACGCCAAGATGACCCTGGGAATGATCTGGACCATCATCCTCCGCTTCGCCATCCAGGACATCTCTGTAGAAGGTACAACTTCTTGTGCTTATTATTATTATTATTATTATTATTATTATTTATTTGCATTCACAATCAGCAGCAGCAGCTTGGCAGAGAAGCGCCTTGCTGAGGGGCACCGCGGCAGCTCGACTCCCAGCCAGGTTTCAGGGGTAATTGGCCGACCAAAGTCCTGCAGGAATCCTTTGGTGTTCACACGCACGCGAAGACGTGCGCGTTAAGGGTGCATTGTGGGAACTAGAGTGGAAGAAACGAGGCTAGAGAGACACACACACACACACACACACACACACACACACACACACACACACACACACACACACACACACACGCACAATATCACGGTTGAGTAGTGATGGAATATTTTCAAGATAAAAACCAGGTGCATGGCTGCTCAGTAAGTCTGATGATGTGAAACCACTCAGTGCTGGGAACACTGTTACAGCTGCTAGAATCTATTTTAGTTTGTGTGTAGAATCATGTTTAGCCTGGCTGTGTTACTTTATTTAATTATTCTGTCATTTTGTGTCCTTGTGGACGTTACTACATTGATTGTTTTTTTTTTTTTTGTCGGGTTGTTTAATTCCATATCATCGGTTACTTCTGTGTTTGTTTTGGTTTAAATGTTAATTTCAATGTTTTTGGAAACGGGATGGTGCATGTCGAGGGGGTTTACCCTCTTAATTGAATGCGAAGAACTACATACAGTTGCCTCGTCGAAAGGAAATGAAAACGTGGCTTCATAATCGAAACTTCCTCAAACTAAGTCTACAGCTTACAATTATTTCCATTATCGAATCATCTGTCAAATAGTTCAGTAACCGTTTAGTCTGTGAAATGTCCGCTAATGCCCGTCGCACGTTCTCGTGGCCCAGGGGGACCACTTCAAATCCGTCGTCAGTCTATGAATTTAGATTGCTATGAAACAGAACCGCAACAAATCCTCACCCTCCTTCCCTTCCGTGAAGTACCTTCAGTACCTTTTTTGTTATTTTTGCGTTCATTCTGCTTGATAAATGTTGACTCAGTTCAAGCTGTGAAGATGCTGTGGTAGCTAATTAAAACCCTCTGTGTTGAGTTAACTGTGGTGGGTGTGGGCCACTATAAGGAATATTGAGTCATATTTTTTTACTCTCCATATTACTGACATGTTTCTGATGTTTGTTCAGGCACACGCAGTAAACAAAAAAACATCCTGATTTACTTTTGAGTCCCTCTGATTTATGTTTAGCACAAACGGACGGCCCGGCCACCGGTAATGGAATAAAACAAGATAGGGATTCGGTGTAATGAAGAGGCATTTCTTCACACACTAATGCACACCTCCTTTCCTCCTTCTCTCCTGCTGCTGCTGCTGCTCCTCTCTTCTTCTCTTCTCCCTTCTTTTTCCTCAATGCAGAGACCTCTGCGAAGGAGGGTCTTCTCTTGTGGTGCCAGAGGAAGACCGCTCCCTACAAGAATGTCAATGTGCAGAACTTCCACATTAGGTAACACACACACACACACACACACACACACACACACACACACACACACACACACACACACACACGTGCGCTTTAAGTTTGGACCGATCATTAGTGCTATTCTGGGATGAAAGCTTTTGACAGTCCATGTTTTCATCACATTAAAGACCACAAAGTTCTTAAGATAATTTTGGATGATTTAGAATTTCCATCAGAATTCACTTCTTCATCTTGAGGTTAGAAAATCCTTTTTTTAAAAGAGCTTTGAGGTTTTCATGGGGACAGGAACCGTCTCCAGTGAAACCCTGACTAAAGTGTTTATGGTTAGCCACGGTCTGCATGATATCAGAACTGGCCAATATTCAACACTTAAAAGAAATTGCGGCCTATTAAACACACCAACAAAAATATTAACACATCTCGGTTGTCTTGGGAGCAGCATGACCACACCTAGTCGCATAGGAGTACATGTATTTAGTTTGTAGGCGTGTATTGATACACCATAACCGAACACTGTTCAATGCTGAATGAAAGCCCACTGCTGTCCAATAAACTGCTCAGATTGTTTAGAAAGGTCGCCCCCTGTTGGAGAAACTGGAACACGTCTCACTGCTCTGAAGTAGTCAGAAGCAACTTAAACTGCAGTGTCAGAAAACTCCGATGCATGCATGCTATTCAGCGGCTTACAGTACGCGTTGGTGTGGTGTACTGTATACAGTAAATACAAAGTACGAGTTATATGTGAAACCTTTTTACTCGCGGCAAAGAGAGGCTGCAGGCAGGCCCCCTCCAGCCGAGTCCAGACCAGGCCGAGAATGTGAAACCTTGAGTTGAGATTATTGAGTTCCAAGGTCAGGAGTGAATTTCACCCTCGCAGCAGTTTTCTGTTGTGATGTAACTCAGCGTGACCTCGTACTGCCTCTAGCTCGCCAGAATTGTTAATGCCGTTCATTTATCCAAAGTTAATGAAGATGGCACCCAAAAAGAACGTGAGCTAGGGCTGCTTGGTTATGGGGAAATGGCCTGGGTCAATATTACAATCACGTTTATTTAACACGATTACTTATTGACTTTTGGAAAGGTGTTGCATTTATTGAAAGTTTTTTTTAACTGTTAAACAAATCAACCGTTAATACACCTTAAACTGTGACATCGCCCTTCATACCTGTTGAATTTTTTTTTTCTCTGTGACATTGTTTTTGTGATCGTTAGCAGCCGAAATGGCTTTTAAAATTTGATTTATTGCACAGCCCTAATGCCAATACGTAAAATTCATCAAATAGGGAAAACACCTAGTAACAGCCTTGTTGTTAGCAGTCCCCATCTAGTGTAAGACGGGCCAAATGGGGGGGCTGGGGTGTACATAGGGTTGGGTACCGTTTGGATTTTTACGATTCCGATGCCGAACCGGTACTTTTAAAACTATTCCGATTCCTAAACCGATTCTTGAAGAACTGAAAAATGACATCAAAGGAAGGATCTTTTTATAGAGATTTATTTTAAATTGAAAATGATTTAAATGTAACAATATATTAACATTTTAAAGCACTTAATAAGTAAAAGTAGCTCTACATTTACGGTAGCTAGCTAACGGTAGACCACAGAGAAAGTGTGATATTTTTACGTACGTTTCGGGGCGATGGAGGGAAAATATTTCAGTCGACTCGTTGAGTAGAACCGAAATGATGGATGTAGGATGGGCTTGAGCCGATTTCAGTTGGATTTGAGCCCCCGCCGGTAGCTAGCGGAGCGGAGGAGCGCTGTGTCAGAGAATGTGAGAGAACACGGGTAGGTTTTAGACCAGCCGGGCTGCTGCACTCAGGATGAGAAGCAGGCAGATCAGCCAAGTTTCTCTTCAGTCAGAGGTGTGGCTCCTACATTTTAATTAAAGTCCCCGTGAGAGTGAATGTGATGGGCATCTAAGCCCCTCTGCTTCCCTCGTGCAGATCAGAACTGGCTTTGTGATTTCTGATTGTCATGTTAACACGTCACCCCTTCGGCCTCACGCTCCAACGCATCTGTTCTCTCCGACAGCTGGAAGGACGGTCTCGCCTTCAACGCTCTGATCCACAGACACAGACCTGATCTCATCGATTACGACAGCCTCAGAAAGGTAGGCGCATTCTCACACCCTTACACCACCGCTAGACATAAACACTAAACCCAGTCCAAACCCAAATGTTAGAAAGTCTCTGTGTATTTTCAAGCAAACTACTAGTCAGGTTTCAAATGATCCACAGACAAATCCCCTTTTTCATATATGTATATAGTGCTATATTTTCATTTATTTCATCCCGTCTTATCTTGCATATTATTATCATTTTATCTTATTTTGTGACTCGTGCTCTTATTGCGACCAGTGTCTTTATTGCCAAACTGACCCATTCTCTCGTCAAATACATTTCATTGTACCGATGATCCTGTGTTAACCTACATTTAAAAAAATAAAAAATAAAAAAAACTAAACTTAAACTATACATAACCAATAATTTAATAATATTAACCCTCTGAGGACAAAAGACACACCAGCGAGTCCAAGCGATACCACAAAATTTCATTTTAGACATTTATTTCTATTTTATTCATATATTAGGACACGTTTGTGAACCCAAGACTTGTAAACTCATTTCAAGCACCAAAACAATCCGAGTTTAGGTTTGTTTTCACAGGAGATTTGAGACCTTTCGAAAAGCGACTTTTTCCGCCTTAGGAAGCTGTTTGTTCTGAACATTTTGATATGAAACACATGGCCATCAGGTTATATGCAAATATCCTTTTAAAATGGGAATTTGAAAAAACAAAAAAAATGTAGACCTCCAGAGGGTTAAACTTGGCTTGTTGTTTGTTGCCTTCTGACGCTGTGATTGGATGTTTAGGATGACCCAGTGACCAATCTGAACAACGCCTTCGAGGTGGCTGAGAAGCACCTGGACATCCCCAAGATGTTGGACGCAGAAGGTAGGCCTGAAAGCTCCTGCTGTGAAGGATTCTGTGTTGTTGTTATTGAATAATGCTGTGTACTGTATGCACTGTTATTTTTATAAGTGGCTGTGTTTACATGAAACAAGGTGACTGTAATGTAAGCGTGGTGATTAAGCTGCTTGCGTTATTTCATAACTTTACAACCCCTGTATTATTATTATAATTGTTATTCTCATTTACGGTTGTATGTAGTACTCCTACAGGTTTTCGGCTGTGATTCAGCGCTAACGTGGTTTCATACACAATCACAGTTTAAAGCTCTTTATTCCAACCACTGAGTAGACTGCTGAGGGCCCAAAAGAAAACCCCTCTTCTTCTTTTATACCAAGACTATTTCACATGGATCTGATACACTTGGTGTCTGCATTATACTTTTATTTATACTTTTTTATATATATATATTATAGTTTTTATCTCTGCTAAAATAGTTATCATTGAAGGACAGAAGAAGAACATCAATATAACAGCTGATTCTAGACGTTTCAACGGTAGTGTAGATTAGTTTGTGTTGCTTGCAGGTCCATGTGCTTTCCGATGTAGACAAACTGTAATACAGACCAATCTAAACACCTTGTTGTTGTGTAACTGTTGGCATTTAGGCCTTTTTTATTTTGACAGCTTAGACTTGAAAGGGGAGAGAATGACATGCAGGAAAGCGCACCTGCGGCCCCTACATACGGAAGCACACTCTGCCACTAGGTCACCAGGGCACCCTGTGTGCAGAACTTTAACTGTGACCCCACTTAACTCTAAAAGGTGCTGAGCCTGACACATAATCAGAATGACCCAAATCCTCTCTGCAGCAACGATGTAAATTCTGATGTCTGAAGCCAATAAAAGCCAAGTGCCTTTCTTCCGTTACAGTCACAGTGTTGATGTGCATGTAAACGCAGCCACTGTGGTACGTCGGAGGCATTCCTCTTCAGGATCGATGGAGCCTCCATATCTCTACCCCCTCTGACTCCTATAATGCTTTGGATTGTAAAGTAGATGCAACTGAATGTGTCTTTGTCTGTATGTATGAGGGTCGGACCAAAAAGCTGATATCCTTTTTTTTTTTATTTTTTTATATATATATATATATTCATACCCAATTGCAGAACTCAATATTCATGTTAATCTAAAATATCCCAGTTTCCCAAAATAAAACAAAAACATTATAACACACACACACACACACACACACACACACACACACACACACACACACACACACACACACACACACACACACAGCGGTTTGTAGTCATCTGAAATATAGTCTGACCCTGGTATGTACAGTATTGTTAATTCTGTCTGCCCTATCGTCCTTTCTGGCTGTTTTGTTAAATGTGTGTGTGTTTGTGTATTATGTGAGTGCATGTTCCTAAATGTGTGTCCTGTTGTGTTTAATCACACGCCCTCTGTCTTGCCTGTGTGTGTGTGTGTGTGTGTGTGTGTGTGTATTTATATATATATATGTGTGTGTGTGTGTCTTCATAACCACGGTCTCACCCCCTTGTAGACATTGTGAACACTGCTCGTCCAGATGAGAAAGCCATAATGACTTATGTGTCCAGTTTCTACCATGCCTTCTCTGGAGCACAGAAGGTACCCTCTAAACCCCCTGACAGTTACCTTTAACCCCCCCTTGTTACTAACCAGGTGCTGCTTCCTGTCCAGCATGGCCTCGCTCTCTGTCTCTCTCCCGCTCTCTCTCTCTCTTGACAGCGCTGCGAAGCCCTGGGCCTCAGCAAGGACACTGGATTTGTTGGGACACAAACACTCACGTATACACACACAAACACAAGCAGTGTGACTGTAACTGCGCTGGTGAAAGCAGTAAATGTCCTGTCTGCTCTATTGTGAGGTTTCCTTATCGAAATAAGTCAGGAGATTGCAGCAGAGCTAGATGGTAAAGCCCGAATGAATCGCACCCAAGACCGTATTGGTGCATCCCCGAGACCTGTGTGCTCAGCAGCCAGACTTTTGCACAATTTCTATACAAAACGGTGTGTTTTTGTACCGTGAGCTACAGTGATCAGAGGCTCGGCTTTTTCTAGTTGATACAAATGTCTGTTGGCTTTCAGAATTTTATAAGGTCAAATCAGACTTCAGATGCAGATCCTGTTTGCTTTTTCACGCAGCCACAGCAGAGGAAAGACGCCATGTGTACTTAAGAAGTAGTTCTAGCTGATGTAATGTGCTATTATTGATAGGATTTTGTATGAGAAATTGTCACTTCTTTTTTTCGAGATTATTTATTTGGGCTTTTCCGCCTTTTAATTTACCCACTGAGCCAACCCGGCCACATATTGTCACTTCTTAATATTCACAGAACGGTGCAGACAAACTAGTGAACTCTCAGCAGCAGAAGAAGATTGATTTTCTACTTTTAGAGCAGTGCTTCTCTGGCTGGGGACTTTTTATAAAATACTTTTCAGATGCCGTAGAGGTCAAATGATGACTATCAGTAGAGTTTCCCATTAAGTCAATCATAAATATTTGCAGAGATAGCTAAGCATGTGATGAAGGTTATTGAGTGAGGGTTTTGATGCCAGAATTACAACAAAAACTCACCATATTGACACTCAAGTGAAATATCTGTTAAATTTGAAGCAGCAGTGTAAATGGAAAAATGTTATAACGCACCAGCGAATAACGTTGGTTCTTTCAGAAGCATCTTTTATAAAGAAAGCAAAGTCTCAGCATGAGAATGGTATTATTTCTTCTCCTGTAACTCTCCTATTTTTCTACCCTCCCATCTCTTGTTCTCTCCTTTACCTCCACCTCCTCATCCTCCTCTTATCTTTCCTCTCCTCTCTCCCTGTAGACCTCTGACAGGAAGCCAGTTGATGCCTCTCGTTTTTTCTCCTCTTCCTCTAATTAATTTTCTGGCTCATTCAGAACTTGTTTGTGTGCCTCTGCAGTGTCAGGAGGTGTGTGTGTGTGTGTGTGTAGGTGTGTGTGTGAGACAGACAATTAGACAGATCTGGGCAGTGGTGTGTGTGTGTGTGTGTGTGTAAATGTGTTGATGTGCAGCTTATTCTCCTAGTTCTTGAATGATTTACATGAAGTCAGTAACTACACAGAGAGTTTGTTTTTCTAGCAAACTTAGATTAGAAGAAAGCTCTTACTGCTTTTGCCAGCGTTAATTATTTATACATCACACAATTCACAATCACTCCTGTTCACGTCAGTGAGTTTATTCAACATCTGGTGTGTTGTTGCTTTTCTGTTTGGTCATTTGAGAATAAGAAGTATGAACTTCACCTGAGCTCTGCACGGAGACTCGATACCTGTGTCGAAGTCGTCTTCTAAAGTTCCTCAAGCCCCCAAAGTTCTTTCTCCACGCGATCGGTTTAAACCCAAAGATTTACAGCGCACACATTTATTTATTTTTTGAACCGACTAACCGGTTAATCGACACGTCGTTTTTACCTGAGGCTTGTTGTCTCAGACCTCAGAGCAGTTATTTCTTCTTTCTCACCTGCTAAATGAACCAAACCAAAAGAAACAACCCGCTCCATTCAGTGTTAAGGGGCTCCACTCAGCAGCTGATGTGTGTTTGTGTCCCAACCTCGAACCTGTGGCTCCAGTGTCTCCTCAACTCTCTTCTAGAGGACAGTCGTCCTCCTCCTCTCCCCCCACCCCTCCCCTCCCTCCTGACATCCCTCCTCCTGCCGTCGGTGTGGCCAGGGGAGTAATAGGAGGAGAACTTGAAGCTGTGGACCTAAAGAGGGAGCCGCTCTCTCTTCCCAAGGCTTCGCTCTCACATCCTGTGGGGACCATGATGCTTTGGGTTGCTTTGGCTTCACTCTCTCTCTTTCTCTCTCTCTCTCTCTCTCCTCTCTCTGTTTGCCTTTCTCCGTCAACCTGTCTCTGTCCTGCTGGGCGCTGGGTGATGCGTAGACATCGTGGGTACGCTGCGGCCGGATGAGAAGGCCATAATGACCTATGTATCCTGCTTCTATCACGCCTTCTCTGGCGCACAGAAGGTGAGCTTCTCACGCTTCAGTCTCACGTTAACCCTCCGATGCTGCAACAAAAAAAGGCAAATCAGGCATGGTTTCCATCAGTGATCAAACCTTAGTTCTTTTTATTCCAGAGAGTGAAGGGACCAAAATCACTCTTCAGGGAAATCTAGTGAATATCAGAAGATGAAAATGCACGAATATAGTGAAATGTTTCCAAAACATTTTATTAGAGCTGCTTTATGTTTCTCCTCAGAGGGTACGACCGATTGTTTACAGTATGTATGGTCATGGATGCTGTCTTGCATCGTTCTGGGAACTCTGAGAAAAAACACAACAACCAGGAAATATCAAGAGATTAGGACCACGAGGGGAACTCTGACAACAGCAGCCACAAACGCTTTCTGATGCTTCCGTTTCGGTTTCTTTGGACATCGACCTTGTGTTTCCCCAAAAAGGGATTTACTTTGCGGGTCTGGATTTAATTTCCCAAAACTCACGTTTAGTACTGTGATCTTCTACACTTTCCTACTGAATGAATACCGTGCCGTGCCTGTACTGGATCTGTTGCCGGTGTTAAATTTCACACATTTCAGATTACATGTACGTGCAGCGACGTGTATTTCTGTTATTCTAATGACGTGGTTTTGGGAAAAGCAGACCTGAGGGAAACGCTGGTTGATGTCCTTCCAGTTTCTCCTAAGCTATTAACACTTCTCCACTCTAAATGTTTTGTTTTATTGTATGATATTTTTTTATATATATATTAGTTTAGACTTGAAGGTAAATATCTCAAAAGCATGTTAGCCATGTATAATAGAACAAATAGAAATGTTGTTATATCTATATATCCCCATTGATCATCATGTGAAAGTGTGTGTACTGTTTTGTTTTTATTCCAGTGGTACAGTAGTGTAATGTCCTAGGCAGACGTCCAGATGTGGACTACAGCGCTACATGAACCTGTAACTAGATGTATGGACTGACTCCTTGGTTGTGACAGGAGACGCATGGAGCTTTAAAACGCACCGATTGATGTTTATATTTTTTTTTTTTTTTTTGGTCACGTTCAACTAACCATCAACAGCTGGAGCATGTTTTAATTGGTCAGATGTGACCTTCATTTATTGATTGATGAGTTTTTGTCTTTGTGCACTTTGTTAACAATGTGTGCCTGACCTTATGGTTACATTCATTCCTATTCACTGCCTGTGTGTGGAGTGTGTTTGCACAGATTTGGAAACCAAAAACTCGTAGTTATTAGAACCGTGGTAATGAACGGTATAGGTAGTTCTCGGGAGCAATAGACACTTAACGTTGTGTTTGTTTTTTAGTGGCTCTAACGCGCAGCATCCTGTTTAGAAATGTGGTAGCTAGAGTGAATGTTCTCACTGCGCTTTGGGCACAAAGTGAGCGTTTTTATCCAATCACTGTGAGCGCTACTCATCACTCTTGTGTCCTGATAGGCCGAGACAGCCGCGAATCGTATCTGCAAAGTGCTGGCTGTCAACCAGGAGAACGAGCAAATGATGGAGGACTACGAGAAGCTGGCCAGTGAGGTGAGGACAAGACGCTTCCGGCAGGTTTACACCCTCGCTGATAGGACCTCTTCGCTTCAGATCCTCGGTGTTCTCTATATGCATCAATCAGTCAACATTTATTTATATAGCGCTTTACATCAAGGGACCAAGAATAAAACAACACAACATACGATGAATAGAATAAAACCTAGAATAAGTCCCAAAAGGTTCCATAAAAGAGGGAGGAAGAAAGGAAAAATGTCACAGCGCTGCTATGTATTATAAGTCATTCTAAATAAATAAGTTTTGAGTTTAGATTTAAATAGAGCTAGGTATGTAATTGTGCAAATGTCAGGAGGTAACTTGTTCCAAAGTCTAAGGGTAGCATCTGCAAAAGCGCATCACCCCACAGTTTGTACCTTGACCTCGACTCAGGACTTCTAAATATGAATAAATCTGATTGGATGACCGCAATGACCCGTTGTGATCACAGAGGGTTAAAACTTTGGCCACGTACGCTGGAGCCAGGCCATTTTTTGGCCCTAAAAACATTACATTAAAATCTTAAGATTGAGGGCCGCCTGTGTAGTAGTATCCCCATGTCAAGAGGCGTAGGGTTCAATTTCCACCTGCGGCCCTTTGCTCCATGTCATTCCCCCTCTCTCTCCCCTTTCATGTTGAAACTGTCCTATCGAATAAAGGCCTAAAAAAAAAAAAAAAAAATGCCAAAAACATAATCTTTAAAAATCTTAAAATTGATTCTAAAACTTATTCTAGTTTTTGTTATACATTTACCGGATGCACTGATTAAGTGACTTTCAAGGCTTTCTGGAACCAACTTGTATCGTTAGGAAAGTGTCGGAGCTCTGTCTCCAATGGATGACAACCCGATTATGTTCTCTTCCTGTCTGCCTCCAGCTGCTGGAGTGGATCCGTCGGACCATCCCCTGGCTGGAGAACCGAACCCAGGAGAAGACTGTAAACGATATGCAGGCCAAGCAGGAGGACTTCAGAGACTACCGCTGTGTCCACAAACCCCCCAAGGTATAGAATACCTTCTGCAAACTCCCAGAAATATGCACGGCAATATACCCTCACCAGCGCCTTGTGCTAGTTGAGGATATCTTCAGTGCTTTTATATCCTTTTTCGTCATTTTAAGCGTTTTTTTGGTTCCCCCCTCCCCCCTTTCAGGTCCAAGAGAAATGCCAGCTGGAGATCAGCTTCAACACTCTGCAGACTAAACTGAGACTCAGCAACAGACCTGCCTTCATGCCATCCGAGGGACGCATGGTGTCTGTATGTATGCACATATCATCTACAAGAGTCCATATCTTTGACATTTGAACGTTATTCCTGTTTGTGACCGACTGCAGGAAACCATTTAAATGGATCGTACACTGATGGGATGAGTGTGCTCTTAATTAGGATTCACATCTACACTTACACCTGCTTACGAAAAGATTTCTATGTGAAATGAAACATTTTTCAGTCACAAAGCGGACACTTAGTGACGTGTCGGCACTAACTGGGGCCTCCTAGCTTGTAGTTGTTTGGGGTTTTTGCCGGATCAGCTTCTCGGCAGTCTGTAAGAGATGAAACAAAACAGGAATGTGCAAATTAGAGGTGAAAAATGCAAATATGAAAGATCTTCTCTTGACTTTGTTACTGAACGTTTAGGTGTAAAAAGGGATCCGAGACCAGTCAATGCTTGGCGCATTTTAACGAGATGACCTCCCCAGATTCAAAAAGTAGCTTTTTGCTGTCATACTGTAAACAAAAATGCAAAAGATCAGCTCTAGGTTCGGTTCTTTCAAAGGTTCCAACAGAATACTCCGCGTTGAGTTTGCGGTGGTCGATGTCAGTGGGAGAGGGGGACATTTTTTATACTTTATTGAGGTGAAGGCTTCATCCCTGCTGTTTGGTCTCAGGATATCAATGGAGCGTGGCACACTCTGGAGGGAGCAGAAAAAGGCTACGAGGAGTGGATCCTCAGCGAGATAAGGCGTCTGGAGAGGCTGGAACACTTGGCCGAGAAGTTCCACCAGAAGGCGGCCATCCACGAGTCCTGGACCGATGGTACGTAGCGGCTTTATCGCAAACACTCACTGGGTGAGCATGCTGCATGCTGAGCTGAATCGCCTCTCTGGGATCAAGCTGGATCCTCATTTGACAAAAATCTTGGCTCAGTTTCAAGATGAAAATCCCTCTTTAAATCTTCTGTCTCTTCTTCATCCAACTGCCCTTTTTTTGATTGTTAAAGTGGAGTTAATAAATCAGCCAGTCAGTCTTCCTCGTGAAGAGAGCAGGTGATGGCAGATCTTTTAAACTTCAACTTTTCTTCACTGTGTTAAATGTCTCTGCAGCATTTGAACAGACTTGCATGTTGCATGGATTGATGGATTTTTATGTGCATGCAGGTAAGGAGGCCATGCTGACCCAGAAAGACTACGAGACGTCCACCCTGTCAGAAGTGAAGGCGTTGCTACGGAAACACGAGGCCTTTGAGAGCGACCTGGCGGCCCATCAGGACAGAGTGGAGCAGATCGCCGCCATCGCACAGGAACTCAAGTAAGGAGGGATGACCAGCTGTGGACCCGTTGGGGTCCCAGTGTAAAGGACAACAATTACTCTACAGAGAAAACCTTGCTGATTAATAAAGGGCTGAACGATTAATCTTTTTCAAATCAAAATCGCGATTTGAAAGAATAGCTAATGGTGAAGGCCGCGATTAATCAAATGTGAATATTTAGTTGCCACATTTTTTTAACCTCTTTTTATTAACATATTTACTGTCTTTTTCAGAAGATAAATGCTAGAATAATGTTACACATCACAGATTGTTTACAGAAATGTCCCATTTTCAGTGGATTTTTCATTTGTTTTGTATTACTTTATGTAACATGATGGTAGAAGGTGCAATATGTCGATGCTGCTGTTAAACTGAGGCAGATCAGACATTTCACTTTACAGGAAAGTACTGATATTTATATTGGAATAGTTTTTTATTATTGTAACTTTAGATTTTGTGATACATGTTCTGTGTTTGACTGTTCAACGTTCCAGGCTTTTTAAAAGAAAAACACTTCCTGCTGGCAGTTCATATCCTGATAAAGATGTTCTCATCCTTGAATAAGAATATAGACTTTAGAGTTTTGATGGGGTTTCATGTTATAATGCTCCATGACATGTTTTATCTGTTACACGGTGAATATTGGACATTAGCTATACTTTAAAATAAAATAAAAAAAATCGTGAATGGAAATCGCGATATGTGGCAGAAAAATCGCAGTTACATTTCTTTCCCCCCCAAATCGTTCAGCCCTAATTAATTTGTAACTCGTCTCTCCTCTGCTCTGTGTTTTTAGCGAGCTGGACTACTACGACTCAGCCAGCGTCAACGCTCGCTGTCAGAAGATCTGCGATCAGTGGGACGTCCTGGGAACTCTCACCCAGAACCGCAAAGAGTCTCTGGAGGTACGACGGCGTGTGTCGTGTAGGGCTGCACAATATGTCGTATTCATCGACGTCGCGATGTCAACTGGCGCCAAAAACACATCGCGAAAGGCTGCGACATATCACGATAGACACTCAGGTTTTCTTTTGGTGTTAGTTGAAAGAAAGTGCACTTTAAAATCTAACGGACATTCTTTTATATTCAATTCAATTTGTTTCATAAAAAAGAATGTCGGAAATGATTTCCGTTCATTGGTTTTAAATTCAACAAGCAATTTGCTGTATTTGAGCAGAATACTGAAAGCAGCAGAACGGAGTGCACTTTAATATCTGTTTATTTATCGCGAGTGATATCGTTATCACGATATTCAACGACGTTATCGCATATTTTCCTCGTATCCTGCAGCCCTGGCGTTGTCTCATTTCTCCCTGATGCAGTCACATGGTTTTTCCACTTTGTACTGATTCTGTTTGAGGTTTCTCACTAATGTATTCTTACAACACACCACTATGCATCTTTAATTGCATTAAACATTTACAGTAACTGTCTCACTTGAATATGAAATCCAAACAAGCAGATTTAATGTACAGATGCATAACGGGCCAAAGCAACTTGTTAGTGTGTTATCTGCCTACATTGTTCTTTCATAGCTGCATTGAGAGCTCAGAAAAGGCAAAAAGCCTAGTGAAGTAGAGCTTTATGAAAAGGATTAAGGCTTTCAGATCAGACAGGCCTAATTTATATCATCATTTTATTTAGCCAAGATTCTCATACAGAAGCTTTGGTTAAATAAGTGTTCATAAGTTTGTATAGAATTATGAAAATGTTAAGTTGTCAAGTCTGGCTTTTAGTTTTTATATATATATATATATATATATATATAAGGTATCAGTAGAAAAACATCTCAGTTTTCTCAAAGTACGGTTTAAAAAATCATGTATTTTATGAGTAGAAAAATGCCTTACCCTTATGCTGAATAAAGTATTTGCTCTGTCCTGGAACAGCTGTATCAAGTATTAATGTACATTAATGTATTAATGTTTTCTTGCCAACAGAGGACAGAGAAGCAGCTGGAGTCGATAGATGAGCTTTACCTGGAGTACGCCAAGAGAGCGGCGCCCTTCAACAACTGGATGGAGGGAGCGATGGAGGACCTGCAGGACATGTTCATCGTCCACAATATCGAGGAGATCCAGGTAACGGGGAGCTGGAGCGCGTGCGAGTCTGGTCCACATCGGTGCAACACCTGTCTGACAATGTGCCAAAGAGGATTTACTAAAGCCATTTAAATGATGCAGTAGTGGGAGCTAGAGCTGGGGCGAAATGAAAATCAAATCAAATGTCACACGACGTTTTTGACCAAATACAGCAATGCTGTAAGGTTGACTGTTGGTGCTTTCACAACATATTTACACAACAAGATTTTTGCTGAATAATCATCAGTTATGTGGATACAATGATTGAGTGGGTAAAAGCAAATTTAAAAAACAAACAGCTAGAACAGTCTGATGAGTTCAGAAAATGACATCACTTAACTGTAATGCAGCCTTTAAAACCAGGAAAAGACAACATATGTTATATCACGATATTACGATATCCAAAATGTAAGACGATATCTAGTCTCATATCACGATATTACGATATCCAAAATGTAAGCATATCTAGTCTCATATTACGATATCCGAAATGTAAGACGATATCTAGTCTCATATCACGATATTACGATATCCAAAATGTAAGACGATATCTAGCCTCCTGCATCGATGTCGGTATAGTATCACTATATTGCCCAGCCCTAAGCGAGGCATTAAAAGGTAAACGGAGAGGTATAAACTACATCTGGTATAAGATAGAGTTGCTGTCTGGTGGAGGTAAAACAAACATGTTTTGTTTTTCCCCCCCCCCTCCCACAGGGTCTGATCACAGCCCACGAGCAGTTCAAGTCCACGCTGGCGGAGGCCAACAAGGAGCGGGAGGCCATCCAGGCCATCCAGGCTGAGGTGCAGAAGATTGCCCAGAGCAACGGCATCAAGCTGAGTGGAGCCAACCCCTACACCACCATCACACCGGCGAGCATCGACAGCAAATGGAAAAAGGTAGAATCCTTATTCTGTTTTTGCTGCTGTTCTACGTTAACGCCATCTTGGTTTTTTTTGTGTACTTGTAAGTACAGTGCAGCTCTCTCACATTTTCATCTTTGGTTCAAAAGGGTCCTACCACTTTTTTGAGTTTAGCACTTTTAGTTTTGGGGTGATAAACTTTCAGTTCGGCAACACACCGTGAACCGGTTAAAGCTGCAAACACGTGATGCAGGTCTATTTCCTTTCCCTCAAATGTTTGCTGCCGCTTTCGGTGAAGCACAAAATTCGGGGCCCTGTAGAAAGGCATTTTCTATGGGCCTCTCCCCACATCCACAGCTCCTCACATGAGGACCCTGGCTACTCTGTAGAGGTGTGAATCTTCACTGATCTCCCGATTCGATTCCGATTATCATGTCTTCGATTCGTTATCTCGATGCATCGCGATGCGTCAAATCCATTTTTCTATTAAAGCCATGTAGGATATTTAATTCATAGCTTTTCAAGCTTAAAAAAAACAAAACATTCTGCTATGCTCTAATATGAAATAAATTGGATACATAAAACTATACAGCACTGAGCACATGGCACTTCCTGAATGTGCAAAACATAACCGAATATGTAAACAGAAATGTTGTTAGGCCTACATTAAATTGTAAACCGAAATAATCGATTATGGCCCGGTCGATTATCGATGCAGCATCGTCCATGTCCACGATTCGATGCGTCGATTATTTGATTAATTTCGACGCCCCTAGTACCATTTCCACCCCCCAGTCCGACACCCCTGCACATAACCGGAACTAATAATAAGCACCCTTCCACCCCCACCCAATTGATCAGACTGATTTTGTACGGAGCAACAGTTGCTCAAGAAGCTCGACATGGTCTCTGGAGGCTGGACGATTTGAAGACTTTCTCCAGCTGGTGCTTGGTGTGTGCAGCTACAGGTGCGTTCTGTTACAGCTGTACACGTTTCTAATGTGTGTGTGTGTGTGTGTGTGTGTGTGTGTGTGTGTGTGTGTGTGTGTGTGTGTGTGTGTTTGCAGGCGATGGACATGGTGCCGCTGCGTGACAACGCCCTGCAGGATGAGCTTAACAAGCAGAACTCCAACGACACTCTGAGAGCCAAGTTCGCCACTCAGGCCAACACGGTCGGCGCCTACATCCAGGCCAAAATGGAGGTAACGGGTTAGCCCACGCGGTCGGTCCGAGCCATCGGCGTTGCGTCGAAGCGTTTCTTCTCTGCACAGCTGTGTGTAGTTGGTCACAGTTTTCAGGCCGACATTGCGCAACAGTGAGCTCGTAGAGCAAAGACTCGACGGGGTTTAGGAGCTTTGGTGAATGTTGAGTTTTACACAATTTTACTTATTAATATTTTATATTGACTCGCTATGTTAATTTTATAATCAGTAGTTTTTGAATCGGCCTTTGTCATTCTACACACACACAGCTTCACTCACAACTATTTATACATACATACAAGTAGACCAAGAGGACTAAGCAGACATACTTTGTGTACCCACAGTACAGGAGCCTCAAGCTAAAAATAACTAACTCTAAACAGCCTTGGAGCACTTTATTTTCACTTTATCTGCACATTTAATAGTTTTTCTTAAAGTAGCCGCAAAGATTAAATGTTTAGTTGTCAACTATTAAATTAACCGCCAACTATTTTGATAATTGATTGATCGGTTTGAGTCATTTTTTTTTTTTATGTTCTAGTTTCTTCTCTCCTCTGTGACAGTAAACCGAATATCTTTGAGTTGTGGACAAAACAAGACATTGGAGGATGTCGTCTTGGGCTTTGGGAAACACTGATCCACATGTTTCACCATTTTCTGACACTTTATAGACCAAACAACTAATCGATTAATCCAGAAAATAATCAACAATGGAAAAAATCGTTAGTTGCAACTCGTCACTGTGAGCACTGGTTGTTTCAAGTGAATTAGAAAACGCATCCATCTTCACTCAAGTCACAGAACGAGGGCTAATCACATGTTAACTACAGAAAGGAATAAGGAGAGAAGATTTATTTATTTATTTATTTTAATGTGTCCTCTGGTGCTGGATGGAGTCTACTGCGTGAGAGTTGGCGCCAGAGTGTCTGTCTAAAGATTTCCCACTGGGCTGCGTGCGATGGTGGACGTACATTTGTAGGATTAACAGGATATTAAAGCGCGCGTTTTTTGTCGGCAGGAAATCGGCAGGATATCCATTGAAATGAACGGCACTCTGGAGGACCAGCTGACCCACCTGAAGGATTACCAGAAGACCATCATGTCTTACATGCCCGAAATAAACACGCTGGAGGGATACCATCAGCTCATCCAGGAGGCACTCATCTTCGACAACCAGTACACTTCCTACACAATGGAGGTAACACACACGCACATCTGTGGTTTGGGTGTGTGTTTTGTTAAAAGAATGAAAATCAAAAATTCGTTAATCACAAAAAAAAGGGCAGCTTTGAAACGAGAGTAAAACATTGAAAGACGGTGTCTAACATGTTGCCTCCCTTGCTTCCTCTGTGTGTTGTGCCCCCCCCTCTCCTTTCTCTCCCCCCGCGCAGCACCTCCGTGTGGGCTGGGAGCAGCTGCTGACCACCATCGCCAGGACCATCAACGAGGTGGAGAACCAGATCCTGACGCGCGACGCTAAGGGCATCAGCCAGGAGCAGCTCTACGAGTACCGCGCCTCCTTCAACCACTTTGACAAGGTCAGGGGCCCGAGCTTCTTCTTCTCCTTCTGCTTCTTCTTCTTCTGTCCTTTTCACTATGTCAGTGTTACAGTGGCTGTCAGGTGTGTCAAAACGAATGTGAAATATTTAGTTGGATGTTTAGTGTAACAATTGATTTCACATTTTCTATTCCTCTTTTCATTATTATATTTTTATTTTTTTCATAAGATAAATGCCGGAGTAATGTTACATATCCCAGATTGTTTACAGAAATTTCCTATTTTCAGTGGATCTTTCATCGTAATCGCAATATCTGGCAGGAAAATGGCAAATTTGATTTGATTCTTTTTTTTTTCAAATCGTTAAGCCCTAGAGCTAAGTATACTTTAATTTTTCTTTGTTGGTATTGTTTTAACGTGGTTATACCCGAGGATAGAGCTGGGCAATATATTGATATTATATTGAGACTAGATATCATCTTAGATTTTGGATATCGTGATATGGCATAAGTGTCTTTTCCTGGTTTTAAAGGCTGCACTACAGTAGAGTGATGTCATTTTCTGACCTTACCAGACTGTTGTAACTGTTCTATTATTTGCCTTTACCCACTTAGTCATTATATCCACATAACTGATGATTATTTATCACAAATCTCATTGTGTAAATATTTTGTGAAAGCACAAATAGTCAACACTACGATATCGAGGTATTTGGTCCAAAATATCATGATATTTGATTTTCTCCATATCGCCCAGCCCTACCCGAGGAGTATACTGTATGTGTTGATATAAACATTCAGCTCAATAAAACCTATCTACCAAAATATACAGATAAGGGTTACAGATAATCCAGGAATTAGGATTATACTATTACGTTACAGTCAGAGGCAGACAATCTGATCTGTGTAATATTCCTGTATATTATTAGCTGAACATGTTGTGTTTTCATCCGAGCCCTTTCTTTGTGAACGTATAACCCGACTGAATGATTGTTTAGACCTTACAAGGGGGTGAGAGAAGAGTCAAGCGTGTGAGTATTCATCCTGATGTTTGACACAGGCGAGCACATGTTGGGAAGAAGTTGCGTTCAGGTGTTAGCGGAGGTGTATATCAGTGTACACAGGGGCTATTGCTGACTGGCGTTTATTTGGGCTGAGAGGCGTTCCATCACAGATCCAGGAAAAAAAAAAAAGACTGTAGTTGATAGTCAATTCAAAGATAATGAATGCAGTAAATGTTTGCTGTAAATCTGTTAAGGTTGTGCTGTGCCTTGTGCACGTTTATTTATTTATTTTTTTCTCAGTGAGAATTTGCAGACTTGCACTCTGATAGGAATACTACTTTAATCCTCATGCTAATGTCAGTCAGAAGATGTTGTTTGTAGTTTAGCATGACGACACACACTCTTCAGAAGTGGTGCTTAATTGGGTGTAAAAAGCCCAATGTGTCACCAGACTTGTGCGTGTGTGTGTGTGTGCCGTGGTCGTTGTCAAACCAGTTTATAGATCTTTTGAAAACTCCTAATGGTGATAAAAGACCCCACCATCATTCCCCATCTCACAGCACTATTGTGTATATGTTCTTTAACGGCACTAGAACCTTTTGAATGTCTGAGAATCGCCACACGAGGGAAGCTGTTGCGACAAAATTGACGTCTTTGAAATATGGGGCATGCTGAGATAGTTGGTACTTGAAATCCTGCATGCAGAGCCCACTGACATGCATATTATCCTACTGTATTTTGAATGCAAAGACCTTTTAGTGTTTGCAAAGTGACATTTTAATTTAACACTTCATGTTACCGTGAATACATTTTAACGCATTATTTTTTATAAACGACTCGTTGACACATGCATGTGTTGAAAAAGGACTTCACAGGTCCACCATGGCTGCCTGTTGAGTTGTGTGTGTTGACATTGTCTAAACATCCATGAATGTCTGTCTGTCTGCCTGTCTGTCTGTCTGCCTGCCTGTCCGTCCCTCCATCCTACATGTCCTCATCATCTCCTTGCATGCTGTGGATCTCATGGTCACCATCCATCCACCGTCCCTGTGTTGCGATTGGTTCACCCTCATGACGTGTGGCGCTCTGTCATTGGTGCGTTTGGCCGATCTCAGGACCACAGCGGGGCCCTGCAGGCGGAGGAGTTCAAGGCCTGTTTGATCAGCCTGGGCTACGATGTGGAGAACGACAAGGTAGGAGCTCCAGGACGGGACGGAGGGCGAGAGTCGGTGTTTGTCGGGCCTCTGAGCACGAGAGCAGAGCGGAGATCACTGCCAGTCGATCTGGATTTGGGCTAAAGCTATTTTCAGTTTTGTAAACGATTGTTGGATCTTTAAAATTATATTAATAGTAATAAAATAATATAATAAAAATAATAATAATATAATCGTGAGATGATTAATGGGAGAGGATTAATTCTCCTTTTTAATATATTTAAAAAAAAATATGTATAAAATGTCTTTATGCGCTGCCACTTTGGGGTGCCAAAGTCAGACAGGATTTTCAACACATAGTAGCTCTAAATGATGAATCAGTTATCGAAATATTTTATTTGTTTAATTAATTAATTTTTTTTCTGGCAATTTAATAATATACAAATTATTTAGCATTCATTTGGATTATAATCCCTGTTTTTACAAAAATTTTGTTAAAGTTAAAACTGACTTTTGCCATTTGATGAACAATATGTTTATGAAGGTGAGGAGGAGTAAATGGTATTTGTCTGTATTAATTCTCCTTTTTTGTAATTCACTTATCTGCACGAGAATGCAGCGCGTAAGAACTTTTAGACTGCAGTTGGAATAGGATTTAATGATAATAGTACAATGACGCTTCATTCATGGAGGCTGTATTTGGCTCCATCTTTACCAGTTGGCACATTTTCTGATGACTTGTAATACCGTAGGTCTCTGAGCCCGCCTGGAACACAGCCTGGAAATGACAACAGGACAATGACGAGAGACAGAAAAGTCTGCTTTCGAGATTTCAGAAAACGCAAAAGACATCTGGAATTATGGATACAATTTAGATTAAAAATTTTCAGCTAAAAAACAGTAACGAACACAAGGATATTAATTATGTCTGAATATCTTCTAAAAATTGTAGTTTTGGTGCCTTGGTGCATGCACAGCTGCCATTACTCTGACCTGATCACCGTTACCCTGCTGTGTTTACGCTGTGGATTGCTTCCCGGTTAGTTAGACAAACGTAATACGTGGTGGTGGTGTGAAGCCAAGCCAACTGGTCAGTGATCCGTCAGCGCTCGTGCTCCCCCCCCCCACCACTCAGGGGTTCAGTCTGTCAGCATGGAGGGCAGAGAGATGTTGCGTCCCTGTCTGTCCACCGGGGGTCTCTGTTGCTTTGTGCTGCTTCGGCTCGACCAGGCTCCCTCTCACTCTCTGAACAGACCCCCCCCCCCCTGTCCGTCTGTCAGGTTTTCACTTTCGCTGTTGACCGTTTGTGCTTTTTTTTATCTTTTTTTTTCACTCCTCCCCCCGCCCCCCACCTTCCCCAAAACATCTCTCACTTTCTCTACAACATTTTGATATCTCTTATTTCTGTTCCATCACTTCTTCTTCTTCTTTTCATCCTCTCATTCCTCCTCCTCTCTTCCACTTGTATCTCTCTGCCCGCCTCCCCTCCGGCCTTTGCTGTGCCGTGGCGGCCCACAGAAGCGATCAGGACAGATGGTCTCGGAGGATTTCCGGGCTCTACTCATTTCTACGGGAAACAGCCTGGTACTGCTGCTGGCATGATGTTCTCTCAGGGTGTCCGCAGGTCCAACTCCGTCCTGACTCGATGTGGTTCGGCCACATTCAGAGAGTTAAGACTTTCATAAGGCCCGACGCAATGTTTGGCGTCAGAGCAGTTAGCGATGCCTCCCGTCACGCTGATTTTCCAGCGATTTAATTGGCCTTTTCATGACCAGGGCTGGATATCGATCTCTTGTAGAGCAACGACCAAAATGTTTCTTAGTCTTGTTTGCTTACTCTTTGGTCACATATTCCTTCAAATCACTATTTTTTTTGTACGCTAACTAAAGTGCAGCTCTTTATTTTAATAACAAAATGCACACAGCTGGTAGAATCGAGGACGCACATTTGAGAACTTTGGGCTTTTTTGTTCAAATGGCAAAATAAAAAAAAGGGGTGTTGTAGAAAAACCTCAGATATAGTTATTTGTTTGAGTTTTAGGTATATTTGGTTGTAAGGTCTTAAATCTGAGTTGACACCTGCGGACACCGTGCTCTCTCTCTCTCTCTCTCTCTCGCTCGCTCTCCCTGATCCCCGCTGCTCGTCTTTTTTTTGTCACATCTGTGTCGCTTTTGTACTTGCTACCCTTCTGCCCTAGTTGGTGATAGACTACTTACTGACTGAATCAAAATGTTATTTTTCATATAGTCCATCCAAATTGTTGTGAAATGTTTGTCCTCAGTGCCCTCACCTGTCTGTGTTTCCCATCGATCATGTTATGTGTGTAGATGCATGTGTCAAAGTGTGAAATGTAAAATATTTGGACCGCCATCTTCAACTACTTCTGTTCCCTGGCTCAGTCTATTCCCTGGTGGTCCTGATGTTTTACACACTTACAGCATTTTATGTCCGCGTCAAGTTCTGGCTGTCTGTGTGTGTGTGTGTCTGAGGACAACGTGCCGTCTCTGCTGGGTTAATCTGTTGATTCTTGGTTGCCAGGGCGACAGCGAGTTTGCTCGCATCATGGGCATAGTGGACCCCAACGGCAGCGGCGCCGTCACCTTCCAGGCCTTCATTGACTTCATGTCCAGGGAGACGACCGACACGGACACCGCGGACCAAGTCATCGCCTCCTTCAAGATCCTGGCCGCTGATAAGGTGTGTGTGTGTGTGTGTGTGTGTGTGTGTGTGTGTGTGTGTGTGTGTGTGTGTGTCTCTTTCTGTCTGTGTGTGTGTGTGTGTGTCGTGTGTCTTTCTGTGTGTGTGTGTGTGTCTTTCTGTGTGTGTGTGTGTGTGTGTGTGTCTGTCTCTGTGTGTGTCTGTCTCTGTCGGTCTGTGTGTGTGTGTGTGTGTCTCTCTCTCTCTCTGTGTGTGTCTCTGTCGGTCTGTGTGTGTGTCTACTTTCACATTCTTTATTGCACAGCTGAAATCATTCTGTGTAATAAAGTGCATTGAATTAACTCAAACATAAAGCTCACACTAACAAAACAAATACAATGCTTGCTTCTGATTGGCCAAGAAAACCACATGCTCTCATTGAACTTTCAGAGCTGGAGGCTTATGGAATGTTAGTTTCATTTTTGTCCCTTTTTTTTTTTTTTAAACTGCAGTACATTTAACTAGTTGAGCATGATTAAACAAAACCTACAATTAGCTTTAATTGTCAAATGAATAACTTGAGGAAAACATTGGGCCCACATGTTGCATTCACTTTGGCCACAGTATCCACCCTAACAGTCAATAACCAACATGATACAGGTGGTAAGAGACTGAGCCAGTTCTTAAATGCATGTCTTTTAAACATTTACAGCACTCGTTATACAGTTCATACAGGCTCTAATATGTCCAATGCATATCAGTACATTGGTCTCGTCAGGTGTGCTTTTTGTTCACCAGCTTTTTGCGTGTGAGCTAGGATGTAAATTCACTCGCTGCACCTTCCTGTCTGTGTCCATCAGCCCTTCATCACGGCCGAGGAGCTGAGGAGGGAGCTCCCCCCCGACCAGGCCGAGTACTGCATCGCCCGCATGGCGCCCTACACGGGGCCCAACGCCATCCCCGGAGCCCTGGACTACATGTCCTTCTCCACCGCCCTGTATGGAGAGAGCGACCTGTAGAGGAGGAAGAGGAGGCCTGGACAGACGAGGGAGGGAGGGAGGGAGGGAGGGAGGGAGAGGGAAGGAAGGTAGAGAGTTATTCTGTGCGTAGAGACAGACACCAGGAAATGGAGCGTTTGGAAGAATTTGAGGTGGTGGTGGTGGTGGTGGTGAGGTGCCCCTGCGTGTGCCGGTTTAAAGAATCAGGAGGAGGTGTGGAGACTCTGAGCTTGTTGATTGAACTGTAGTTAGGATTGGCCTCCGCCGAATGTTTTCCACCTCCGTTATGTCGTAACGCGGATCAAGAGTATTCAATTTGTCGTTTAAAGGAGAAAAAAAAAAAAAAAGGTTTATATGGACAGGCATGTCCGGGGGCAGCTGCGGGACAGGGGACGGTTGCTCTGCAGTGGTGGGTCCTTAGCTTCACCCTCTCTGCCTTTTTTTTGTGGGGTCAAACTGGGGAGGGACAAGGGTTAGGATTGGGGGAGGGAGGGACATGGTGGGGGGGGCACAAGCTAATCTGATACTTATGCTAATTTTTTGTTTATTTTATTATAATTTCTTTCTCTTGCCAGGGGGGGGTTCAGGGCGTTAAGCGGCAGGGTGGTGTGGGGCGTGGCGAGGTAAGTTTTGTGTATTAGATCCTAGAGAGATTTATGCTGCCCGTGTGGGAGGGGCAGAGGGGGGAGGGGGGTGTTGACCAACCAGATAAAATGACATATTTACCCATAATTCCCATGTTGCTGGATAAGGTGACCTGTCTAACCTCAGCTCCTTTCCCTCCTCCTGTCTTAGTTGAATTTCTTTTCGTTGTCGATTTTGTTTATTTCATGCAGTTGGTTGGGTGGGGGGGGGGGGCGGGGCTCAGCGCTGTACATACTTATTTTTTTTCAATGCGACGAATAACACACAGTCCCAGTTGTCGAGAATAATCGGCCGCAGGCTTTCCAGTAGGGCAAAGTAGAGTGACATTTATTTAAAAAAAAATTTAAAAAATGACAAAACGCAGACATTTAAAAGCCGATGATAGCAACACAGGGAGAGCAGTTTCACCAGTAGATAGGTTTGAGCTTCCAGAAGTTTTCTTTTTTTTTTTCTTTCTTTTTTTTCGCAATGAAAAATACTAATGGGAAAAAAAAGTTGGTAGCCATGACGTCGAGGCTTGTGTACCTAAAGGCCTTCTCCTGTAGAAATCACCATGACAGGCAACACACCATAATAATCCACAAATATTTGCTTCTGTGAAACTATTCTCCTCCTGGGGTGGGGCTTCAGGTGCTTATTTAAATACAGAAACTATACATTTATATGATAGGTAAGACGTAGTAGTAGAAATGATTCCAGTTTTATATACCAGAAATCGCTCACACGGGCAGAAATGTACACCCGTCATGTCATGGATGCTTTTGATTGGCTGAATGAAGGTTTGCTTGCACTCCCTGGATTTTGAGAGCTCCCACAGTAACGCGCTGTGGAGAAGCTCCCCTTGTGACTTTTTGGAAAAATGGTGGAAGTAATAAAATAAAATGTGCCTATTGCTGGCTACAGCCCTGTCCCTCTCTCTCTCCCTCCCTACCTCACTCTCCCACGTCCTCCCCCGTCTCCGCTCCATCCCTACATCCCCTCATTTGTCTCTGAAGAAAAGGGAAAGAAAATTTTACTGCAAGGAAGTGTGGGGGTCTTAATGTAAACATTCCATAATGTGCAAATAAAAAAATATTAAAAAAGGAAATTGTTATGTAAAAAAAAAAAAAAGAACTATGCAATCATAATGTGTTCAATAACTGAGTTCTGGGGGAAATTGTGGGCGTCAATCAGGCCCTTTCTGAGCAAGTTCCCTCTCTAAATTAAACAGGATAAGCGATTTTCTCCAGTGTTTGTTGGCTGTTGCGGGGGAGAAAAGGGGGGAAACGGAGAGAGGGAGGGAGGGACAGACAGGGAAGGAACGGAGTAGAAAAGACTTGGACCAAAAGCTTGTTTTTTTTTTTTTTTTTTTTTTTCTTTCTCTCCCCCCCCCTGTTAGGTTGGAGAGAAATGAACTCTGGAATTGTGATTTTCCTTTTTTTGTACTCTTTAATATCAAACCTTATCTGCTGTACTGGAAACTGCAACGCCTTCTGTCTTTAATGATAAGTGAGTTTCACAAAGCACACATAAAAGTTTCCTTACAAAATACCTCGGCTTGTCTCGATGTCTTTTTTTTTCGTCTGTCTGTCTGTCTGTCTGTCTGTCTGTCTGTCTGTCCCATTAGACTCCCTCTCTACATGATTGAGACTAAAGGCTGCGGAAGCTAAGAACAGCTGTCCCATGAAAAGTTTGAGTTCCCTTTTAATATATATGGTTTTCTTCAAATGTAAAAACTACCTGATTTTTATGTCAACTAGAGTTGTAACTTACAATTATTTTCACCGTAGATGAATCTGTCCGTTACTGATTAATCGATTAGTTGTTCGGTTCATAAAATGGTGAAACATGTTCATCGGTGTTTCCTCCGATGTCTCGTTCTGTCCACAACTCACAGATCTTCAGTTTACTGTCACAGAGGAGAGAAGGAACCACAACATGTTCACATTGGGGCTCCTGGTAGAGCGTGGGCCCCATGTACAGAGGCTCAGCCCTCGCCGCAGCGGCTGCAGGTTCAATTCCCGACCCTCGCCCCTTTGCTGCATGTCGTTCCCCCTCTCTCTCCCCCTTCATGTCTAAGCTGTCCTATCGAATAAAGGCCTAAAAAAATGCCAAAAAAAAGAGAAAATATTCACATCTAAGAAGCTGCAATCAGAGGATTTAGACTTATTTAAAGGGATATGTCACCGTTTGTTTAAATAGTTCTTATCACGGTCTCCCCTAGCTGTAGATAGGGGGGGCCAACGCATTTTTTTGTGCATGCATCGTTTTAGTCCGGTGCAACACCGGCAGCGCCGCCGCTAGTTAGCTTAGCGTAGTGAATGGAATCCTATGTTGCCGGTTAGCATGTTGGGAGTAAAAGTGAGCCAACAAAAGACAAAAAAACAACCTAATTACTTGCACTGAGACAAAAAAAAATGCGTTGGCCCACCTATCTACAGCCAGGGGAGACCCTGATAAGAACTATTTCAACAAACGGTGGCGTATTCCTTTTTAATAAGAAAAAAAGTTACTCAAACGGGTTAATCAATTATCAAAATAGTTACCGATTAATTTAATAGCTGACAATCGATTAATCTTTACTTACTTGGTTTTTATCTCAAATAGTCTTACGGTAATGTCCCGTGAAGGTTTGATGTGCCATTAGCGTATATTTGTAGAGTTCAACACTGTTGACAAGTGCCATCATACTTCATATAACCGTGTGTGAACAGAAATGACTGCCATACCTAATATTTCTTTTATGATGTCACTTCAGTAACTGACATCATCCATACTGCTAGTCCGATAACAAAAACATGACACACAATGTTGTGCCGATTCATCAGCTTTTTAACCTTAAGTCTGGATTTGTACTTAAGCTTTCAGAAGTCACTGGACTTTAACCAAACCAGGTTCAAGACTATGGGATCAGATAGGGTCCATTGATATTTTGAGCTTGTAAAACAGTTTTGTAGCTGCAGAAGTATTTTTGTGCACGTGTAATTCAACTTAGTGGAGGAATATTTCCAACGGTGAGGTTTCACGAAGTCTTAACAATGGACACGCAAATGTCCTGTCAGAACTTTTGATTTTACACAAATAATTCTACAGCTACAAAACCCTAAATATGAATGACCCTTATTTGATCCCATACCAGAGGGCCCAAACTACACAAAATGCTGCTGCTGTTTTTGTAAACTTCCTCTGTCTGCGTGCAATCCGAAGTTATTTTCGTTGTTCAAATTAAACAATCACTGCGAGCAACGGACCTGTTGGCTTCGCCTCGTGGATTTTATGAACTGGTTTTCGGCACGGGGAGCGGAAATGGGCCGGACCTTTCGGAAAGGAGAGGGTCTGATCTGCGCACGCATCGCCGACACTCGCGCCTGCTCTCACGCGCGCTTGGTGTGCTATACCTTTTTGGAGCAGCTCGAGACCTCTAAAAAAAGAAAACATGAGCAGCTCGGTGACATCCGAAGAAGCGACGCCGAAGTCGGTCTTCGTTTAGAGCCTTCCTCCTCATCCTCATCCTCATCATCACCCGCTACAGACCGGCTGCGGCCGCTCCGCGCGCACTGCGGCGCTTTGAAAACCTCGGAACAACAGGGCGCGCGGCCACTTCTCCTCTGGTCCGCCGTGGCAGGAATGATGCTCGCGCTCACCTTCACCTGCCGCGCGCTGCTCGTCTTCCTGCTGTCCGACTCGGTCCGGACCGACAGAACAGCGGTAGGACCGGAACTCTCCCTCACTAACCAACAAGTAGGCTAGCTTGTTTACTAAGCTAGGGGGTCGGAAACTTCTGTGGAGTTAACGTCAGCAAAGAGATATTTGTACCCTTGTGTTGACTTCGGGTCACATTGACCCGTTTTCAATTTTAGTTTTATAGGCTGTCAGAAAATGTGGGACGTAGAAAGAAGCGCTGAAAATGTGTAGAAGAAAATTTTAACAATTCAAAACGTTGGAAAAAAAAAACAAACTGTGAAAAAAAGGCGTCGAAAACGTCGGGAAAAAACGTGTTTTTTTTTCAAGAGTTAACACAAGAGTTAAGGATTATACTCACTAAAACTAGTAATTATTAGTGGTGGGGGAAAAAATCGATACAGCATAGTAATATTTTCCGTGGCAATACTGTATCGATACACAGACGCCAAGTAGGCCTATCGATCTTTTATGATATTGTCTGCTTGACAATCCCATTTTGCAGCAATAAAATTGAAGTGAGATGAACAAACAGAGAAATTTATCTTTTTAGATAAAACAGATGTTGACAAAGTTTTCTTTTGGGGACATCATTTGAAATTGGGAAAAAATTTGAAGTTGGAAAAAGGGTATTAAATTATATCGCAGAATATTGCAATATCTTTAAAATCGCAATAATATTATATTGTGACATAAGTTTTGTATCGTGAGGCCTCTGGTGATTCCCACCCCTAATAAAATTATTATTATTATTATTATTATTATTATTCAATACTGCAATGATATTCTCTCCCTCGTTCTGCCTAGCTATGCCCCGGCCCCCACTCGAAACCATCAGCTGCAAGCACCTCTGACCCCAGAGTCTATCAGTTTTTTTTTTTTTTTGGTTCATATGCAGTTAATGACCTGCATATTCTGCAAAGTAGAGGGAGAGAATACCATGGCAGTATTGTGAATAATTGGAGCCCGGACGCAATTTTGTAATTTTCTCAATTTCTGATCCTCGGAATAAAAAACTGGAAATTGGAAAAACAGGTTAAATATCAAATTTTTTTATTTGTCAAGGTGGAAAAAAAATGAAAAATTGGATATTGGAACCCATTTTTCTGTTTTTCCAAATGTCCGCTTGTGCTTAGAAAATTGAACTGATAAGCGTTCCAGGGGTCACCAACACGGTGCCCGTGGGCACCAGGTAGCCCCCAAGGACCACATGAGTAGCCCTCAGGCCTGTTCTAAAAATGAAAATTGAATATTGATATCATCTGTTTCCCACCTTGTTAAGTCATTGCTGATAATTATTGTGAGAAATCATTAACATGATGCGCGTCTTCACATAGATGAGCATCATTAATCATTAATAATCATATATAACTAAAGGCAAACTGAGCAAATTTGTTATTTCAGAAGAGTGTATCAAACTGGTAGCCCTTCGTATGACTCAATACCCACGCAGTAGCTCTCCGTTTAGAAAAGGTTGGGGACCCCTGCGTTACACGGACCATTGACCTCCCCCAGTGTCTCAGTCATGGTAACCCAACAGATGTAAATGAACTAAATCAAGACTAAAACCCAGGTCACATAAATGCATAAGGAAAGCACTAGGACAGGAACTGTTAATAACATAGTCCCATCCCATGATCCTTTGCACTGCAGTGCAGAACAGCCGTTACAATATAATATTACCTACAAAAGAGGACTCAGGCCCGTAGCTAGCCTAGTGGAAGGGCGGGTGGTTCTTTTTTTTTTTCTCAAAAAGTGGACCTTTTTGCAGTTTTTCCCTCATTTTGTATTTAATGATATCAAATAATTCTTTTTGGTAAAATAAACTTTTAAAAATCCGACCGATAGGACCAGTTCTTATTCATTTAGAATTATTAGCTCTGACATTATTTATTTAATTTAGATTTAGATTTATTTGCCACTGACATGGGCCACTGTAAGCTTTAACTTACTTTGACTCATTCAGCTTTTACTGAGAATATCTGCTATACTTTTATATTTTCAATGAACACTTTTTTTTAAATGTATCATTTCTTTTAAAAGCTAAGTTTTGAATTTGATTTGATTTGATATAGGGACGTTGACATTTAGTTCCAATACGGAGAATGAAACTGATGCACAGATAGTTTATAGCTCATGCTAATTTTAAACTCCTTGTCCCTATAGTAGTTTGGCTGTTGAATGTACAGTGTAATTAAAATATAAAGCTTTCAGGATCATAAAACCAAAATACAATGCAAATATGGACATACAATAAAATTGAAGCTGAGAATCTTAAATTGCACATCTAAAGCTGAAAACATAAGTTACAGGTCAACAAGATGTACTGTATGAAGTTAAAAACCAAGATGAAAATCAGAGCAAGATTGAAGTTGGAATGACTTTACACCATGATTCTTCTCTAAAGAAGGAAAACAATAATATTGTGTGTGTGTGTGTGTGTGTGTGTGTGTGTGTGTGTATGACGAATCTCATGTATATTTTGGAGACGAGTGTGAAGTAATGTGTGATCCTGAGCTGAGAGTGTTGTCAGGGGAGCATGTGGGAGTCATTCAATTAATTTAATTACAATTAATTGTGTGTGTGTGTGTGTGTGTGTGTGTGTGTGTGTGTGTGTGTGTGTGTGTGTGTGTGTGTGTGTGTGTGTGTGTGTGTGTGTGTGTGAGCTCCCTGGAGGACGACAGGGTAACACCAGCCAGCAAGACCTAACTATAAAGACACACACATTGCTGCCAGGCAAATATTTAACCTACTACTCTGGGGAAACACACAGGTGTGTGTGTGTGTGTGTGTGTAAAAGTGAGAACTCACATGAAAAACAGCCCCAGTAATCCTATAACATATTTTAACAGCATGCTAAACAAATATCACAGCTACATGTAAAAATATAGTAATGTCAATAAAGCAGAGACGCACAATAAACTCCTGTAGAATATGGCAGTGTTAACATAGGTTAATAAAAGTTCTTTACATAAACAGTTCACACAAAACTAAGTGGTACTACGACAAACCTATGACTTTTTTCACTTGATGAAAAATGATCTTTTAAATTGATCAACATCATATGTGTAATTCATGGCTCAATTCAACGGGATCAACTAATTATTTGTCTCACTGCCGTTCACTACCCTGCGGAAATAAGGTCCCATGGTGGTATGTAGTACATATTTCACATATTTTTTGCTGCATGCACTACATTGACTGTTGCTGTATAAGAGCACTGTGGACCGAAGAGGTCGGGGTGGACGGGTGTGTCCTAAAACCCGGCGCTTTCAAGCTGGTTAGTGGAGTTCTCTTTCCAAAGCCGATCTTTTTCCTGTCGTTTTGGCGCCTGAACTTAACTGTCGTCGCCGCATGACGCTCACTTTTTGTCGGCTAAACTCAAATGCCACGGCCTCTGAAAGGACTCAAAGTCATTCTAAGAGCCATTTTCATTTGTTTTGGGTGTAGGACACAAATTGTCCACTGGAGTCACTAGTGTGCTTTTGAGTGATGTCTATTTAGGTAGGAACCTTTCTGCAGGTAACATGGGGTGCTGTTAATCGGAGGAGCACAAATAGTTTTTGACCGCATCAAATCGCTACACGACGCAACATGTGGATGTGTAAATGTTTGTTAATGGAGCTTGATGGACACGTGGATTCTTGCACTTTCATTCGAAGAATATTGTGACCAATAAATGTCCCATCAAAACGCCACGATGACTATTTGGAGTCTGTGATTTCAACAGTATGCTGAGCGGTGTAAGGTAGAAGAGAGCGCGTCAGCTAGTGTACTAGCCATAGGCTGTTTGTTTCAAGTCCGTGTAGCAGCCCCCTCAGTGGCTTTAAGTTTTTAGGCTTAGCCATTATAGTCATCTTTTGTCGGCTAAACTCAACGACCAACGGCCGCTGATTGGACCGACAGCTCCCAGTGCTCTATAGCCGGCTCCCAGTGACCAGCCGACAGTCGCCTTATTTCGTAGGATACCATACACATTGGTGTGCATAGGGCTGGGCGATATGGAGAAAATCAGATATCACGATATTTTTGACCAAATACCTCGATATCGATACCGCAACGATATTGTAGTGTTGACTATTGGTGCTTTCACAACATATTTACACAATGAGATTTTTGATAAATAATCATCAGTAATGTGGATATAATGACTACGTGGGTAAAGGCAAATAATAGAACAGTTACAACAGTCTGGTAAGGTCAGAAAATGACATCACTCTATTGTAATGCAGCCTTTAAAACCAGGAAAAGACACCACTTATTATGCCATATCATGATATTACGATATCCAAAATCTAAGACGATATCTAGTCTCATATCACGATACCGATATAATATCCATATATTGCCCAGCTCTAGGTGTGCATACATTTTGGTACGACATCATACAAACCTATTCATGAGAATGCGTTGCAATACTACACTAATTAATACTTTACAATCTAGTACAGTAATGGGTCCATATTTAATTAGGAAACCTGAGGAACAAGTTTAGCTTGACAGAAGTCTCCTAAAGTTGACTTTCTTACTGCACTTGCGTGAACTTTATCCCAGTGTGTTTCTGCAGGTTGGAATTGGAAAATCCAGGTGAAAGCTGAGCGTATGCTTTGGAAATGGTCAGCAGTTAATGTAAAGTACAGGTCGTTTGTGCTCAATAGGCTAAAACGTACAAAGCTATTGGTCTGCTACTTTTAAGGTGCTGGTAAAGTAAGCAGCACAGACACTTGGTAAACCTGCAGAAAGATTATAGTCGCATTCTTCATCGGTTGTGTGTGTGTGTGTGTGTGTTAAACATATCCTCATCATCCCTCCGTGTGTGTGTGTGAATGATCGGTTTAACACATGTGCTGGACAGATTAACGGCAGAGAGAGAGAAGCGTTTACAAGTGAGCGATTCACGCCTTCACAGGAATGGCAGTTAGTTCAGACGCTATAGCGCGCCGCCGGCTGTCAACGGGCCTTTCAGCAGCATCGGCGACCCTTTTCCAGGACTAACATCGTGTTTCGTAAAAAAAAAAACAAGTCTGGAGATAAGTTTTCTGTTTTCCTAAAGTAGGAATGTGTAAGGCACGAGGAGACAGTGGGGGCTTGTTCTCGCTTTCTCTGCTGCTCGCTCCCTTCCTGTCTCTCTCACACACACACACACACACACACACACACACACACACACACACACACACACACACACACACACACACACACACACACACACACACACACACACACACACATACTGTATGCACACACTCATGGCTGAAGTTTTATAGGCCCAAACACACTGGCCGTAATTGTTTTAACACTGAGGATCTTGTAGTTGCTGCAGTTCTACCTGACAGACAGGAAATCCAGTCTGCCCACCACTTTGCACCTGGGCTCCTGCCCTCCTTGACTACTCCTCCCTTCATCCCCCTATTCCTCTCTTCCCTCAAACCTCCCTCTTGTCCTCTTTTTCATTCCACCCAGACGTTCATTCCTTTCTCAATTCTCTCTGCAGGCTTTTCTTAATTCCTCTAATCAAATTTTTTTTTTCTCCTCTTTCCTTCATTCTTTCCTCCCCCTCCTGTTTTCCTTCCTCTGTCCCTGTATTTCTCCACTTAACCTGTCCATTTCCACTTTTTTTTTCTGCATTCTTCCTTCCATTTTTCTCCTCTTTCTTGTTGTTATGCTGCTGCAGTCCTTCCACTCATTCTTCGTTCCCTTCTTCTTTAATCCTTCCTCGATTCCTCCCATATTCCTCTTCATGCTTTGCCTTCATCCTCTCTTACTCCTTTCATGACACCTTTTTTAGTTCTAGTCCTTACTCGCTCCTTCTATTTCTCCGTGAATTCATAATTTCTTGATCTATTCTTCTAGTTTCCCTATCTCCCAGCCTCCATACCTTCCTTTTTTCCTCCCCTCCTTTCCTCATCTCTCCTTCATACTCATTTCCAAACTTAGTTCCAGACATCCTTTATTTCTCACCTCTTTTCTTCCATTCCTCCCCTTATTTCCTTTTCTCCCTCTGTTCCCTCCTTCATACCTTCCTTCCTCTTCTGAATCTTCTCCTTGTTTTTTTCACTTTCTCTCCATCACAGTTAAACATGTAAACATGTATGCCCAGACACAACTGTTGATTTCATTTAACTTCATGTGTTATTCACCTTCATGTAGTCTGGGCTTCAGGGAGGGGTTGTGCTCAGTGCTAAATTTGTAAAGTGGGAGGTCCCGGGCTAGAGGAAGGGTGAATCCGGCGACTCAAAACAGGGGATGGAGGTAACAGAACAAAAAAATTAAGAATTACACTGCCTACGTAGCTTCTCTGACTAAAAAAACCTAAACAACTGTACATCAGGGCAATGTTCATTTCTATTTCAGAACATGCACTGCATCGGTGCGAAATGTAAAAAAGTTTTCACAAGCAGCAATTATCCATCGGACTATTAAATTAACCAAAAAACCCACCGTGGTCTCCACATTCTTGATCGGCAGAAACGGTTTTTGCTCGTTTGGGATCCGACTGGCCAGCGTATTTTAACAAGTTAAGCAAACTTGGTTGTCTTTTTGACATTTTTCCCCTGAGTTAAACGAGGCTATAACAGCAATCTCAACCAGCACCAGCGCTTGTGCAGCGCCGCGCTGTTTTAATGTCGCCCCTCCGTCCCTCTCCCCCCTCTGTCTCCCCTCCCTCCCTCCCTCTCCCCCCTCCGTCTTACCCGGAAAATTCACCTCATAACTCATCGAAAATGCAAACACAAGATTTTTGTGGAACTTAAACGGGGAATAAAGACTAACAAGACAGATAACAACATTGAACACTACACAAGCAGTAGTTTATTGTTTTCATTTAGGAGATCCATTTTTCCTGAAGAGACAGGAGGTGCCGGATCCAATAAAAAAGGATCCAATGTCGGAGGTGCCGGAACATGTTCCGGCTCAAATTAAGCCCTGGTTGTGCTTTGCTTTGACTGGATTTAGTAAAGTTAAACTCTTGATGCGCTGTTTCAGTTTACCTCCTCACCTCTATTTCACACTATCTTTCCAAAAAGGCAAACGTTTTTCAGACCTAAGTTTGTGATAGGTTTGGTTTAAAAGTATAAATGCTATATCCTGCATGTATATTGTAGGGAATAGCATTCCATTATTAAGGTAGGAAAATAAGCTATGCAATTTGCCACACTTTAATGCATATCGTTTATAATCACCAGTATAATTGTCCTTACTTTCCTCTTAGAGAGAGTCTGAATGGTATTGTCATTTGTTTATGTTATTATTCTATGTATTTTTAGAACTACAGTCACTACTCTGATTATAATTGATTAAACAACCTGTCTATAAAGTATCTGAAAATAAGGAAAGATGCACATCATAATGACCCAGAGCCCAAGGTGACATCTTTGAATGACTTTAATCCAACCAACATAGAGTAGGGGAGAAGTAAATGATTATATGATCACAAAATAATCAAGTAAGTAAGTAAAGTTTATTTGTATAGCACCTTTCACAGAAAAAAAATCACAAAGTGCTTCACAATATAATGCAGTACAACACAAGAAGTCACAATACAAGCAAATTGAAAATACAAATAGAAAACATAAACAACCATAAAAACCCCTCGACTAAGTAAAAGCCTGCTTGAACAGCAGTCAACTGAGACAATTTTTTCAATTAAATTTTTAGTTTAATTAAACCGGGTTATATTTTTAATATTTGATCTCTGCAGTCAATACATATAGTTAACGTCTGGACATTAAGGCACAGAGGTTTCATTCACCGCTAAATTATGCCAACACTGTTACACAGAGTTAGAGTGTGTGTGTGTGTATGTGTGTGTGTGTGTGTGTGTGCATACGGTGTGTACGTACTGAGAGCTGGCAGGCTGATCGACAAAGAGGCACTGATGAGGAGTGAGTGAGTGAGTGTGTGTGTGTGTGTGTGTGTGTGTGTGTGTGTGTGTGTGTGTGTGTGTGTGTGTGTGTGTGTGTGTGTGTGTGTGTGTGTGTGTGAGACGAATCTCATGTATATTTTGGAGACGTGTGTGTGTGAAGTAGTGTGTGATCCCGAGCTGAGAGTGTTGTCAGGGGAATATGTGGGAGTCATTAATATGATCAAGCTCGCCAGACTCTCCTCTCCTGGTTTCCTCTCCTCTTTTCTCCTTGTTTCCTCTCTTCTCCTCTCTCTGTTCTTCTCCTCTCCTTTTCTCCTCTCCTCTCTTCTTTAGTTTCCCCTTCTCCTCTCCTCTCCTTGTTTCCTCCTTGTCTCTTCTCCTTGTTTCCTCTCCTCTTCTTGTCTCCTCTCCTCCCGTACATTGTCTCCTCTCCTCATTTCTTCTCTCCTCTCCTTGTTCCCTCCTTGTCTCCTCTCCTCTGTTATGCCCCGTCTGACCGGGACACCGCATGAATAAGCCTCATCTTCCCCAGATCTCAAGCAGCCACAGAGACAGATGGCTGAAGATGATAACGGTTGAGTTTATTTACAGTTTCAGAGAAACACACAAGGAACTTGGTCTAACCTCAGGGTGGGCAAAGACCAACAAAACAGTCTTGTTTGTGGAAGTCTTCCTGTCAGGCACAAAGCCAATCCCGCTCATCCACTCACAGCGCCTGACAGCAGAGACAGAGATGGAGACAGAGTGTCTCTGCAGGGAAGATGCTCATCTTATTTAGTGAAGTTTATCCACTCCCTTGTTAGCCAAATTGGAGCTCTCACAGGTAAAATGGCAGATGAGGAAAGACCCACAAATGTTTTTTGAACACACACACACTTTCTCTCTCTCTCTCTCTCTCTCTCTCTCTCTCTCTCTCTCTCTCTCTCTCTCTCTCTCTCTCTCTCTCTCTCTCTCTCTCTGTCTGTCTGTCCGTCTTTGCTCAGCCATCCTGAAATGTTTGCATGTTTCAGATGTGTTGACTGTAATTAACCCTCTCTTCCCTGTCACTTGCTTTCTCACCCTCTTTCATGCTGCCTCTATCATTGTTCTCCTCCTCTCTCCCTCAGTCAAGTTTTTTCAGGCGTGACATTGAAAGCTTGACAGGCATAGCAGACAACTTATCACTCACAGACGGCCAGCTATGCAGAGGCAACAAAGTGTCTTTCGCTGTATTTCTTCTTTGCAGTGTTTTGGACAGTTTTATTAGTGTTCAGCCACAAACAGCAGTTTTTATTGACACACTTCTGTCTGCTGCGGTGGGTGGACGGGAAGTACAGGAGGGAGATATAATGGGGGCCAAGATGAGTTTGCTCTATGTAGTGAAGAAAGGGCTGCAGCACAAAGTGTACTGTATATATTAGGGTTGGGCGTAGTCCCCTAAATTGGCAGTTGATGATGTTTACAGTAAAACATCGTGATGGACGATGATATCGTCGTCGGGGCCAGGGGGGGTGGGGGGGTAGCGCATATCTCTTTACATAAATATTTTTTTCTACTACTATGGGCCAACAGTTAACATAGAAACGATTACACATACATGTAAATGCCCTCTGTAAATGGTGCCCTGCTGGTAGGTTTTACAATGTGACCTACTTTCACTTAAGTACGGTGCAGTAAAATCAATCAGATGTCCTGATCTGCCTAAGGAAAGTACAGTGGGACGTTTGCCTTCAACAGAGCGACAGTAATAACTTAACATACCATCATTACTGAGTTTAAACTACATTCTCGGTTATGTTTGCACTGAATAACGCATTCAATAAACAGAAACATAACTCTTGCAGCGCACATGAACAGGTGCGCAATATTAGCTCACACATAAAATAGCACCCTCGTGAATTAGCCTACTGTTGCTAACGTACATTCATAAATCCTGCATAACATTGTCCCGTACCTACAGGACCTCAGACTGACTTATTGATGCACGCACAGAGTAGTGTCGACAAACTTAGTCCAATGAGGGGAGAAAGGAAAGTGTGATAGCGTTCCACGTTACGCTTTTTTCTCTCTCACTCGAGACCGCTGCGTCCAACGTTACTAGAGGTAGAGCGAGCTACAACTGACAGGGAGAGAGAGAGAATGTATCACTACAGCCAATCCAGTCTGCTCAAAGCGATGGTCTTTTTCACAAATAGGTTGCACGTAAAGGGGGAAAAAGTAGCTTCCACTTAAGGAGCCCTATGTCTTGTCTTTGTGTCTTTGCTAGTTTAAGAACGACGCACTTGTCAATTTCCCGTCCAGCGCCCGCGACTAGGATTAGTGTGTTTGACAGGGTGGGGGGGGGCGTGGCATCACGATGGTGGCTCTCCATCGTGATGTTGGCCAGCCATCACGATGGACGATGATATCCTCCATCGGCACAACCCTAGTATATATAAATAATAATAAATAAAATGGAAGCCTAGCATCAACATGTGTGCAGAGTTAAACAGGAACAGCTTCCTGTTTAAGTGTCAAGTGCTCAATACTATAGCCTATAACAAGCTGGAATTAACATTTAGCAGAGGCCTTCTTCAAACTTCACAATAGAAACAGAAGGTTAGTCTAAGGTTAGCACTGTTGGAACATCAGCTGAACATGCTATGGACTGATAAATTACAGTTTAAACCTCTTTAATCTAACCACTGAGTAGACTGCAGAAGGCCCAAAGTAAAACAACTTGTGCTTCAATAATGATCGAGGGTCACTTGCACTTTTATGGACTGGAAAACAAATTCAAAAATCCAGGCATGCAACACTGTTGAGCCATTCACTAAATGGAAGTTTGAGTCATTTAATTGTGTGTTTGTAGCCTTTCCTGATCACACAGAACATGTGGCCTCGCGGCTGTGTCCTGGACTGCCAGAGGGGGCGCCACAGAGCCGTGTGTGGCAGTAACGGCAGGTTGTATAAATCGATGTGTGCCTTCCAGAGGGCCCAGTGCATCAACACGCAGCTCCGCCTCGCTCCACAAGCACACTGCTCAGGTACGCGCCTTCACAGCTACATCAGCACCACCTGTTAATAATGTTTCCCATGATGCTCATATGTTGACCGACTGCAGCTTCTAAAGGCAATGTTGTTGCATTACTTTACAAACAATATACTGTATATAACGTACATGCAAAAAATACACACAATGTATAAGGACACATCAAATGTACTTAGTTACTTTCCACAACTGAGCACATATATACATACATATATATCCTCTTGGTTTTTAGATCCAAGTCTGTCCAAATGCCAGCTGGCCCGGGCTCAGGCCCTGGAGACCAGCACCCACGTTAGCCCAGGAGCTGCCATCTTTGTGCCTGAGTGCAGTCCGGACGGTCACTTCCTGCCAGTGCAGTGCCACAGCCAGACCGGATACTGCTGGTGCTCCATGCCCGACGGCAAACCTGTCAGCGGGACCTCGGTCCTCCATCTCACCCCCAACTGTACTGGTCAGATATACTTTCTTCAGAGTTCTACAAAGTAAAGGAAAAACTATCTTTGCCATATATTCTCCAAGTGTCCGTGGAACTTAACTGGAGGGATAAACACAATTCTTCCTAAATATATCCCTCAGGTGGTGTTCTGATGGTTGTGGTATGTGGGTCAAAAATAAATAAGGCGCCATCTTGGGAAAACAGTCACGATCAGTCGAACGACGAACATCGTGCTTGAGCTATGTTACTGGTTGCACGTTGTTCGACTGGTCGTGACTGTTTTCCCAAGGTGGCGCCTGCCTGTATACGTGAACGGTACTGTCTTTATAAACTATCTTTGTAGTAAACTTTGTACACTTACAAAGTCCTCAATGCTTCGGTGACCGTCATTATGCTACCGTGGAAGTGTGGTACTAGTTTGAGCCTTGTTAGTGGTATAGAAATAGCGATTTCTTTTTACTTTACCCATGCCCCGACGACTAGCGTTATAAGCTAATTAGCGGTTTGCGCTAAAACTGGTCACATTCGATTAGCATGAAAACACATCCCAGAGAATGGTTGACTCTGTACAAATTTGTTATTAACCCTCCTTTAATGATGTATAGTTGTACAATTAGCACCTTTGACCTTTAAATATCTACAGTAGAGGAGGTTTTTTTTAGACTCCTGCTGCTGTTTAGGAAGATCTTCGCCAAATATTTCAGGCCACAGTAATGACATACGTAAATTAAATCTGCATGAAATTGTGTGTATTTTCCACACTGAGGTGTTCCATTTCAATATGTCATCCCAAACAGATCACATCGCCATGTTGGTTTTATTCCTAATTTACAAAGCAGCGGTTGGAATGTAACTAAGTACATTAACTTTAACTTTTGAACTTTACATGAGCGTTTCTATCTTATGCTACTTTACACTTTAACTCCATTACATCTGAGAGAAATATTGTACTTTTTACTCCACTGTATTTATTTGACAGTTACTTTTTACAACCTTGTAGCATTTAAGTTTCTAAAATTATCTGCACAATGACGAACTCCATTAAAATGCCGTTAAATGTATTCATCACTGATAAAAATAAATAAATAAATAATAATAAAACACTGTGAAAGCAGCCACTCTGCATAATGAGTACTTTTACTGTACTTTTGATACTTTGATTACATTTGGCTTAAAATACTTCTGTTAAGTGACAGATTGAATTCAGGACTTTTACTTGCAATGGAGTATTTTTAGACTGTGGTATTTCTACTTTTAACTTAAAGCTGCAGTAGGTATAAAAAGCACAAAAACAACAAGTAGAGTGAGACCTTTTCCTGCAGCTCTCCCTCTTCCCTAAAGCCTGAAAACAGAGCCAAGAGGAGGTACAGAAGTCTAGTTCCCTCTCAGACCACTTCAATTACAATATACTGAACGATTATTATAAAGTGTATGCCCAACAGCGCCAAAAATATGCTACCTACCAAAGCTTTCACTAAATGATCTGAGTACTACTTCAAGCACTATCACACGTGCAGCATAGCTCTCTATTCCACAACGTTAGCTCTGTATGTTTCTCATTTTCACTTTTCTCTGTCTTTTCCTGGCATGACACAGGTTGTTTTTCTGCCAGACACACCGGCAGGAACTGGATCATTAACAGACCACACTACATGCCAAATCTCTCTCTCTGTCTCCGTCTGTCTGTCTCTCTCTCTCTCCCCCTCCCTCTCTCTTTCTGACCATTTCCTTCCTCATTTTTCTCTCTTTCACTCTATTTTCTCATGTTCCAGATGATGTTGGTGAACCTGGGCCTACACTGGATCCCAGAAAACATGCAGGTGACAAACCGAACCTTCTTACGGTTACAGCTCAATTCTCAATTTTCAGTTTATTTAAAAAGGGGACAGTGTAAATTAATAAAACACATTATGGGTTAGAAAATGCTAGAATTAGCCAAAAGGCTACTTTTCATCTGAAAATGAATCCTGAAAATAGCCCACACAACTTTAATACTCAATATTTTTTATAATAATAATTCCTAAAATGGCGGTGTCTCTCGTAGTGATGAACCCACAGAGAATAATCACCTGAATCTGCAGCTCCTCTCTTTATACTTTCAGATCACTGTTTAACTGTCCAGCTGCAATTTTACTGTTTAATTTCCCTCTCTCCTGCTCAGCAGCCAACAGCAGACAGACACAGCCCTGGTTGGAGAGAACAGTTCATTCAGTCTCGTTCAGTGAGGCCAGGCTGTCTCGATTTGAGTCACTCATTGAGGTCCGCGTTCGACACAATGGTTCCAGCTCATTCATTGGTTGTCCCGCTTCCTATGTTTTGAACGACTGCACCACCTTAGCACGTAGCGTGAGAAAAGCGTGCGGGCAGTATGAGTGGGAAAAGTCGGGGATTCATGAGCACTCGATATGTGACAGGCTAGTCTCGCATTGCCAGACCTTCCTCCACAGCGCTGCGGAGGAGGGTCTGGCTAGTCCACACAGCATTCCGGGATGGGAGAAAAACGTGCTCTGGTTTATTGGCATTTCTTTAAACCAATCACAATCGTCTTTGGCGACGCTAAGCGCCGGACGGCGCAACGGTGCCTCTGCAAAATAGACTCGGGAAGGAAGTTGTTTTGGTGGAACGTGTGTACGTTCAAAAGTTGTTTTAGTCGTGCAACAGAAAACTCCGATTGGACAGATAGTCTAGCTAGCTGTCTGGATTTAACCTGCAGAGATCTGAGGAGCAGTTAACCATAGTCCTCAGAAATCCACCGGAGGTTAGAACGCCAACACAAAGAAAGAGGAAGGTAACGGACATCCGGAGGGACATCCGGGGCATCCGGCGGCACCTGAACAATCCCGTAAATAAAAGGTTGTCGATATATACTAGAGACAGTCTGACCCGGAACATACCACCATAAAGCATTGTTCAAAAAGATTTGTTTGTTAATTTTCGCCACAAATTATTTCTTGGGATTTTATGCCTTTATAGTAGGGCAGCTGAAGACAGGAAAGTGGGAGAGAGAGGTGGCAGCAAAGGGTTGGAATCGAACCCAGACCGCTGCGGCAAGGATTGAGGCTTAGCACATGGGGCGCACGGTCAACCAGGTAAGCTACCAGGGTGCCCCAATGTTCGCCCCAGATGGACAGGTGCGAGGGACAGTTAACTGCAGCACGTTAAAGACTTTTTGGGTATTGACGTTCACCTTTCCTTCACTCTCTTCTGTACAACATCCCCACAAGCAGAAATACCTTTAAACATTCTTTGATGGTAAGATTCTCTTGTCCAGAGCTGACTGCTCCTCCGAACTGTGTGACCATCGTGCTCATCTCTGACCCCAAATGCAAGCGCTCCGACAGACGACCCACTGGTAAGACTCTGTGTGCCTGCTGCTTTCTCAAAACATTGGTATACGTCTTCACTTGAGAAGCCATTCTTAAGTGACAGGTTTTCTTTACTGTTACACAATGTGATTCTTTTTTTCAGGGGTTATTAGAAAAGACAATAAATACTTGATAATATTCTAGCCTTATATTTGTGTGTAAGTTAGACTCACTCTGGCTTTGAAGCAGATTGAACATAACTGCCAAACGGTGGAATTGCAACTCCCAGCCCGTCACATGATGCCCTCGGGCCCAAAAGACTTTTTTCCTATAGACTTACATGGCAAAAGCGACGTCTGTAAATCAGTGGATACATATTTTTTTGAGCGTCACAAGCCCCATAAAATGACTCGTTTCACTATCAGAATTTGATCCATTCGGTCCAAAGACATTCGGAAATTTTAAAAGAGCCGCACGGTTAAATAATTTTAGCCCTATTCAAGTGGATGTTGTCGGTACACGAGCCGTTCTGCGTGCGCGATCCGTTCTGCACATGCGCAAAATGTTCGTGCATGCGCTGTTGTACGAGGATTTACGACACTGCACGATCTGTTCCACGCTTCTGGTCGACAGCCAAGCTAACGTTAGTTTAGCTAACAGCTAATTCGGCTAACCGCTAGCTGAGACAGCATGTAATAACTTTAAAAGACCCTCAAAATAAAACTTGAAAATAAATGTTAACATATATAACAGCTAAGTCAGTTCTACTTTACTTGTACTCAATATTTGTCTTTATTGTTATTACTGTAAAGTATTAATTTTAGGGATGCACCGAATATTCGGCCACCGAAAATTTTCGGCCGAAAATGGCCCAAAAGGGCATTTTTGGTTTTCGGCCGAAATACCTTTATCACCGAAACAATACGGCCGAAAATGTTGTGATGACGCAAACAGAAAACGCGACCTGCACGTGTGTCAGTACCCGATCCGTTCCACCTGCAAAGCGTCTCCTAAGCAAAGAGGTTGAGACGGACCACGGAGTGAAAACAATGAAAAGTACGCTCTTAGAGTCTGTCAGCACACGTTTCAGTGAGATCTATTCGGATCCTCTGCACTTCATCGCGACTGTACTTGATCCGCGTTATGAAGACCATTACTTGGATGCGGAAATAAAGCAGGGCGCACGAGAAATGATCCAGGCCGCGATGGATGCGGAGAACCCGCGTGGAGACGGAGACGGAGCAGCGCCCAGCGCAGGAGATCAGAGCGCAGAAAAAAAGACTTGTCTCGCTGCACCAGATGAGGGGCATGCACCCTCGTTGTCTGATATGTTCAGTGAAATCCTGCAAGAAAGTGCCTCAATTAATAATAATAATAATAATAATAATAATAATAACAATAGGTAAGCTATTCTGTTCTTAGGCTACTGTATACTGTATGTGACTATCAGATTGTAGCCATATTTCTGCTAGATATTTTTTTAATTAAACTTTAATATTAATTTATACAATTGCAATGCCTTGATTTTAGTAAAGTTAGTACACAGTCATAGCCATAAATGCAATGGTACTAATAATTGGCTTAATTTCTTTCGGTGTTTCGGTTTCGGTTTTCGGTCTTGGTTTCCTCTTTTTTCGGTTTTCGGTTTCGGCCAAGAATTTTCATTTCGGTGCATCACTAATTAATTTAGCTGTAGCCTGCTTCTCCCATTAAGGTTGACTTAACGTTATTTTAGACTGAATCTAGCTGTCAGCTAGCGGTTAGCCGAATTAGCTGTTAGCTACACTAACGTTAGCTTCCCGGTGGAGGCTAGCCATAGGCTAGCGTGGAACAGATCGTGCAGGTCGTATCTTCGGTAAAACAATATTATCTTGCGCATGTGCAGAACGGATCGTGCAGGCAGAACGGATCATGTACCGACAGAGGTCTCTAACGCGCCGGCTCTATTGGTCGCACAGTGAGGACGCAGCAACGATCATTCATGTCATTTTTTTACATTTACGGATAAAAAAATTAAAAAAAACGAATTAGATGTTGGGTTAAGATTTTCAGCAACATTCTTTACAAATATACTGCAGTAATATCGTGTGTGTTTCTGTTTGTAGACAGTGCTCAGACGTGTGATCGTGAGCGAGCGTCGCTGCTCTCTCAGATGAGTTCATCCTGGCAGGAAAAGCGTTTCATCCCAGAATGCAGTGCAGACGGCCGCTATAACCCCGTGCAGTGTCACGCTTATACAGGTTACTGTTGGTGTGTCAGGGTGGACAGCGGCAGGCCGGTACCAGGCACCTCTGCAAGGTAATCAATCCGTCTGTTAGTGCTACAGTTTCAGTCTTGTAATGTAACCAAGTACAAATACTTTGTTGCTGTACTCAAGTAGAACTTTCACGTATCTGTACTTAACTTCGTTATTTATTTTTCTGGAAACTTTTACTTCTACTCCACTACATTTCCTAAATAAAATGTATACTTTTACTCCACTACATTTCCCCTAAGCATTATAGTTACTTGTTACTACAAAATAAAACCAGAAGAAATTTGTTACACTGGAAGAAAGCAGGTTTGGCGAATCATTGCTGCTCGATTGCCAAGTTAATGCACACTACATTCCAGTTGGTGACGTGAGGCCAAAACTAAAGAGGAAGAGGAGGAAGCATAATAACTGATAGTGTCATGGAAGCACCTGCTGCAGGCTCTGCCGCCATGGTAACAGACGATGAATGGGGTGGTGATGAAGATAACGTTACATACCTTTGGCCATAAAGTTCATAATCAGATTTTTTTTTTTACTTTTACTTCTAATAATTAAGTACATTTAATGTCAGAAAATGACTTTTGTTACTTAAGTAAACTTTATGAGTTTTTTTAACATTAACATGAGTTCCCCCAGCCTGCCTATGGTCCCCGAGTGGTTACAAAATGGCGATAGGTGTAAACCGAGCCCTGGGTATCCTGCTCTGCCTTTGAGAAAATGAAAGCTCAGATGGGCCGATCTGGAATCTTCCCTTTATGATTCATAAGGAGCAAGGTTACCTCCCCTTTCTCTGCTTTGCCCGCCCAGAGAATTTGGCCCATGAGAGAGAGAGAGAGAGAGAGAGAGACATCATGGCTTGCAAACCAAGGGGGTAAGCCAGCCTCCACAAAGCGTAGCTCCTATGGCGCCATTTTGTTGCTACCAAGCCATCACTTCCCGTTAGCATCCCATTGACTGCCATTCATTTTGACGTCACTTTGACAGCGAATAACTTTACATCTGAAGCCTTTAAAGACTCTATTTGTCCGTTGTTTATTTCTAAAGAAACACGACAATGTATAAAAGGCTCCATTACCTTGTACCTCACGTTATGGCTCCGTAGCAGACGTTTTTATAAAAATAGGCTAACGATTGTGTCATAACCACGAGACTTACTGTCGCATCCTAGAGGAATTACCGTATAGTACAGGAGAAGCTTGCAGGCAGTTTCGACTTACATTAGCTGTTTAAGTTTAATTACTAATGTTAACTAGCATGTTAGTTAGCAATAATTAGCCTGTGCTTATGTTATCTCCTTACATATACCTACACTCTCCGTCTCTGCAAAATTGGGAATGATTGAGATTTCTCTCGGCACAGCTACCAGAAGACTTCCAACTTTCAGACAGGTTGCTGACGTCACATCTACTTCTTCAAGTTGGAGGCTGCGCAGTAACGCTAGCGCTCACTGGGAAAATGCTTCTAATATCCTTCACTGGTCTCCGTCCAGAGTCTATGGGGTCACTGTGTCCATTGTGTTTACTGTCTATGTTGCAAACGAGCGAAGCATGGCAGTTGGTCAAGGCCACACCCCCACCCTCCACCTTGCCCCCCCTCTCTCCTCCTCAGTAGCATTTAAAGCTACAGACACAGACATGGCACATCCTAAGGAAAGCTCATTGTGGGACTGGCTCTAGTGGCTGTAATTCTGCACCAAGGCTGAATTTCAGGAAAGAGACTTCAGATACAGTATTAGGGGACCACTAAGGTCTATATAAAAGAGACTTCAGATACAGTATTAGGGGACCACTAAGGTCTATATAAAAGAGACTTCAGATACAGTATTAGGGGACCACTAAGGTCTATATAAAAGAGACTTCAGATACAGTATTAGGGGACCACTAAGGTCTATATAAAAGAGACTTCAGATACAGTTTTAGGGGACCACTAAGGTCTATATAAAAGAGACTTCAGATACAGTATTAGGGGACCACTAAGGTCTATATAAAAGAGACTTCAGATACAGTATTAGGGGACCACTAAGGTCTATATAAAAGAGACTTCAGATACAGTTTTAGGGGACCACTAAGGTCTATATAAAAAATACTTCAGATACAGTATTAGGGGACCACTAAGGTCTATATAAAAGAGACTTCAGATACAGTATTAGGAGACCACTAAGGTCTATATAAAAGAGACTTCAGATACAGTATTAGGGGACCACTAAGGTCTATATAAAAGAGACTTCAGATACAGTATTAGGGGACCACTAAGGTCTATATAAAAGAGACTTCAGATACAGTATTAGGGGACCACTAAGGTCTATATAAAGAGACTTCAGATACAGTTTTAGGGGACCACTAAGGTCTATATAAAAAATACTTCAGATACAGTATTAGGGGACCACTAAGGTCTATATAAAAGAGACTTCAGATACAGTATTAGGGAGACCACTAAGGTCTATATAAAAGAGACTTCAGATACAGTATTAGGAGACCACTAAGGTCCTATATAAGAGACTTCAGATACAGTATTAGGGGACCACTAAGGTCTATATAAAAGAGACTTCAGATACAGTATTAGGGGACCACTAAGGTCTATATAAAAGATACTTCAGATACAGAATTAGGGGACCACTAAGGGCTATATAAAAGAGACTTCAGATACAGTATTAGGGGACCACTAAGGCCTATATAAAAGCATCTAAAGAGCAGCATGTCATAGGACCTTTAAGTAACTCAAGTAATATTCTAAAAGGTGACTTTAGCTTCTAACAAAGTCATTTTCTGGTAAGATACTTGTACTTTTACAGTATTGCGTTTAAGTACTTTATGCAAGACTGTACAGTTCTCAATCAGTCTGAGAAACTCATTTTCTATAGAACATTTTCTTTATTTTCCCTCGCTCCCTTCCCCTCTCCTTATTTTATATGATTTATATTACGCACTGATGCAAAGAAGAATTTCATTTTGATCATCCAATTTTACACCACTTACTGTCTCTGTTCCCTAGGTGGGTTTCCCATAAAGGAAACACGCAGAACAAATCTGAATAAATTGCGGTTGGACGGTTCTGTTCTCGAGGGCTTTTATCAGCGTGGTTGGATGTTTTCATGTGATGGTTTTCTTTGGTTCACTGGTGTGAGGAAAACTCCCCGAGGCCTAATAATGTTGTTTCCCTACTGACAAGCTGACAACTGTATACGCTATCTCTGGTTGTAATAATTAAAAAGTTTAATTTGAAAAGAGAAAGACATTTTGACCAATTAAAAAATACATTTGTTCAGTCAGATAAACACAATTTCCACAACTAAATGTATCTAAATGTAAACACATAAACCAAAAAGCCAAATACATTTAGCATGGTTTTTATTGTTGCATTTGCGGTTTTCAGAGATCTCTTTCATTTGTTATATATATCACATATCGCTTTTTTTATGTTGTCCTGCAAATTATTGGCCTGTCTTCTTCTTATACGTACTTTCAGTGTACTGTAATGTTGGTTAATTGACAGTTTAGTTGCTCATTCTGTTTCTATGCAGGAATCACATCCCAGAGTGCCCTGGGGCCAAGGAGGCACCGACACGCAGGAGGTACGGGGAAAGACCTCTGCCTGGTAAATATGAGAGTCTCTGTTACATGATATTATCATGAATGAATGAATGAATGAAGAAATGTATTTCAGACATATCAAAATAATCCAAACAAGTGGCCGGGTTGGCTCAGTGGGTAGAGCAGGCGCACATATACTGAGAGGTTTATGCCTCAACGCAGAGGTCCAGGGTTCAAATCTGACCTGTGATGATTTCTGGCATGTCTTCCCCCTTTCTCACCTAGCTGTCCTGTCAAATAAAGGTGGAAAAAGACCAAAAATAATCTTAAATAAATAATCCAAACAGGGCCGGCCCTGGACTTTTGGGGGCCCTAAGCAAGATTTGGTTTGGGGACTCCACATTGTAACATGTTGCCACTGCACTTGGCACTAAACCAAATTGTGTATTGTAAATAGTTTAAGCACTCATGATGTACAAATACGCATGTAAAGACTAATGTGAGACCTATTAGCAGCAACGCTATCTTTAAATAGACCGGCTCTGTTATGAGCTCTATTGTGGGACATTTCAAGCGCTCTTGGGGGCCCTCTGGTAGCCACGGGGCCCTAAGCAGCCGCTTAGGTCGCTTATGGGTCAGGCCGGCTCTGAATCCAAACAAAACATTACACAAAAAATTTAAATAAAAAACAACATAGACATGTCTGAAAATGAGTAGGAGGAAGTATACACTTATTTAATCCTACCCATTTTCCATAACTCAGTAAATTATTTCATTTAACACATAATTACGTCATATTCACAATTATCTTATTATATATAGCCTATATGTCTACTATACATATAAACAGACATAAATACATACAAATACACCTACACACACACCCACACACAAACACACACACACACACACACCAACGAACATATATATTGCAGCTATTAATGCCCTCCTTTCATATAATTTTTGAAAAGCATTGCTTTGTACCTTTTTTGGAACTGGATTATGTTTGGACATTGCTTTAGTTCTGTGCACAGACCATTCCACAATTTCACACATCATCACAAAAGTTTCAAGCATTCTGTAAAATGTTTTAGACATTTTTTCTAGAAAATTATCTTTTTGTTGTATGTTTACTTCATTTATATATATGAAACATTTTGTTGTTTGTCCCCGCTCCTGTGGGAGGTGATAGAAACGGAGCAGGAAACAGGAAACAGGAGGGAAGGCAGGGTAGACTCATGAGTCAGATTCATGTGAAGAGCCAAAGTCTAACACAAAACCTCATACATTCTTTCATAACCTCCCGTTTGGACTACTGCAATGGAGTCCTGTCTGGGGTCCCCAGCAAAACCCTAGACAGGCTCCAGTATGTCCAAAACTATGCCGCCAGCGTCCTCACCCACACCAAGATGTGGCAGCACATCCCCAACCCTCATCCATCTTCACTGGCTCCCAATTAAGTCCAAAAGCCAAATATAAAATCCTCCTTCTCACTTACAAATCCCTCCATGCCCTGGCCCCACAGTACCTCTCTGACCTCCTCCATCCATACAACCCACCCAGAAACCTGCGGTCCTCAGACGCTGGCCTGCGCTCCATTCCCCACACCAGACTCCGTACCTTCGGAGACAGAGCTTTTAGTGTTGTAGCCCCATCCTGCTGGAACACCCTCCCGAAATGCTACATCCCTGGAAATAAAAAAAAACCTCTTGAAACACTACTTGTTTACCACAGCCTACAACCTCTTTAGCTTAGCCACAGTCCTTCTGTAAAGTGTCCTTGGGTTTCATGAAAGGCGCTATATAAATAAAAGTAATTATTATTATTATTATAACATCTCTAAGGTTACCGTCCTCTCTGTTCTGATCCCGCAGGGTGTCCAGGAGCTCGTAAGAAGCAGTTCCTACAGAGTCTGGTTAGAGCTCTGCAGCTGGAAGCAGAGCATGCTGGAAGTTTGAGTCCCTACCAGTAAGTCTTTACTATCTACTGCACATCACAGCGCCTGTAGTGATCGATGTAGTGGTGTATTAATAATCCAAAATCACTCTCTACTTACTATAAATTGGGTAAACTATTGGTGTTTATTATATAGGCAGATTTGATTGTATATAAACTTGCATAATGAATGAGTGAACAAGGGAGTGATACAACAACAAATAGTCTTTAACCCTTGATATTGACCAAAATAAAAAGACAGCACCAAAATATATTATTGTCACATTGTCTACCAAAAAAAGGAAAAAGGACAATGCATTAAATGGCTGTAACTCACCTAACTTCACTTCATGGAGCTCCAAAACACCTAAACACAACTTTTCACATTGAAAACCAAAAGTGTCCTGGTCGACCATGAAGTTATTCAGCAAAACACTTTTATTTCACTGGGCTTTTTTTTTTACAGTCAAGTATGGTATGCTCACACAAAGGGAATGCATGATGGTGACTTTACAGTGCACTAGAAATAAAGGGTAGATTCCCCTTGAATCATATGATGTATAATGATTAGTACTGATAGAAAGAATAAGCTCAAAATTGGCAAAAGTATAAAACTATGTCCAGGCGTTTCTTTGTCTACGTAGGCTTTTTAATTAGAGTATTAATGACAAGAAGGTGCCCTGAATGCAGCTGGGACACGTATACATTTCCTCACGGTTACATGTGATAATTGGTCTGTATGTGCTGCAGCAGGTTGTTTGCTTAGTAAATGCAAGAGCTAGTTAATTGCATAGGGTGACCTTTGACATACTGTATGCAATTTAAAAATAAAAATCCAGTATGGGTTTTCTTGACAACATAAGTGGATAATAAGTAAAAACAATGAGCAGAAATATATGAACAGGGTTATGCTCAGTTTCTGATCATACTTTGATTAACATAAGCAGCACAGAGAATACATCTGACTTGCTAAGTATGTAAAGCTCTGCATTAAAAGGTTAACATGTTTGGGTTAACATTTAATATTTCTGCTTTGCATTCATGGCTAAGGCCTCTACCCATAAAACATCGCTAAAGTCATTGTTTTGAATTTTAAGATCATCTTAGACATCTTCTTGTGGTCTTCTACTCCTCTATTATTGTCACCTTGTTAATTTTATAACACATTACTGTCATCACTCTCTTCATTCTGCAAAAAAATTTATCAGGTCAGCCCTGTACTCATGTACATGTTTGTAAAACTTGACAAACTGTACAAACAGTCATCTAAACTTTACTCCACTAGTGGTCAAAAACTAGTGGCCAAATTACACTGGTTTTTCATCTTGGACCTCGGTGGATGCATACATTACCTCTGGTCTGTTGCAGTGCTAAGATGCTGCTCAGAATGCCAAATGAAAACCAATTTTACACTTCAGTGCACAACTCGGACCTGATCAAGTACCTGATTAACTGTTGGAAGAACAGAAAAGATCAACTCCATCTGTTTCCCTGTTCTGTGTTTCTCTTTGCCAATTAGTCTTTCAGTACTTACCTCATTCTCTCCGTCTGCTTCTCTCTCAGTTCATTTCATCACTGTTTCATCTACATCAAGTCCTCTCTTTTTTTACCCTTCCTCTCAGCATTACAAATTTATGATATGACAGAGGCCTCGTTAATGTCACATAGCAATGCTGCACACACACACACGTAACTTCGGTTTTAGTCTTCCTTTTATCATCTCTTTAATATCATAGTAATTGGATGAAGTCACACTGCTACTTCTGATAGTGAAGTTGTTCATGCATGCACGCACGAACACGCACACACACACACGCACGCACACACACACACACACACACACACACACACACAAACAATGCCCAGGTTTCTTATTATTTTTCTTCCTTTGCGTTTGTTAACTTTGTTACTTTCTGATTATTTATGTCTAATGAACACAATGCTGTTTATTCCTGCTGTGGCAATGTTTGGTTTTTTCCCGTCTCTTCCCACCAGGGCCTCAAACACCCTTCCCTCCAGCTCTCCCTCTCCATCTTTGAACGCTCCACCCTCCTCCACCCCTTCCTCCTCCACTCTGGACGTGTCTTCTCCTGCTGCTCTGCAGGCTGTAGAGGCCTCCGGGCCAGAGGTTGTGCTGCGGTGGCACTTCAGTCAGCTGGACGTGGACTCCAGTGGGGTGCTGAGCGAACGCGAAGCTCGACCTCTGCGGCAGTTCCTGCGACAGAAGCTGAAGCCGCGACGTTGCGCCAAGAAGTTTGCTCAGTACTGTGACATGGACAGAGACCGAGGCCTGACGCTGGAGGAGCTGAGGGTCTGCCTGGGCCTCTGAGCCAGGTGTGTGTCCCAAATGACTGTGCTGTAATCTGACACATTATTTGATAAATATCCCTATATTCAAGCAAATACATTCCAGTGTTTTTCACTTAAATTTCCTTTCAAACAAGGCGATTTTCGAAGAAGGTTCAGGAGACTTTTATCAATTAGACAGGAACATTAAAAGGGAAATTTCACCGCTGGAAAGATGAATATGTATTAAATTGGGTCATTTATGTAGTAGAAATGTGATTTCTTTTTAAAAGTTGGTGCCTTCTAGACCGAGAAAAACCAGAAAATGTATTTTTGGCTCATGTGGATGAAATACAACAACTCCCAGAATGCACTTGCTTTGCTTCCCTACGACTCCACTCCAAAGCCACGCCTACCGTTTACAGACATAATAGACAGTGAGACAGTCAAGTCAACTCAAATGTGTTTTATTGTCATTTCAGCCATATACACGAAACAACGTTTCACCCCGGCTCAAATGGTGTTACACATTTAAAATGTATAAAAACGACATAATATGAAAACGACATACATTTAGTGCACACACATTATAGGCTCCGTAAAGTTCAGCTAACGCATTGGTAGCATTAGCGCTTGGTGGGATGTAAACACTGAGTATAAACACAGCCGTGAGTTTGCGTGTAATGTAGAATGGTCGGCATTTAACAGTCACAAACTCCACCAGCAGTTAGCAGTTAGTTGGATAAAAGCACCCCATTTCTGCACCAGTCCGTGTGCAGCAGCTGCTAGGAGGGCTAGCAGGCCTGGTAGCTGGATAGACCGGTACACTGTTGTTCAGCCATGTTTCCACAAAAACAAAAACACAGCAGTCTCTGAACTCGCGTTGGGAGTTTCGTTGAAGTTGGATGTAGTCCAGTTTGTTGTCTAATGAGCGGACACTTGCAAGCAGGATGGATGAGACAGGTGGCCGGCTAGCGTTAGCTTTCCACCTAGATCATACTCCTGCACTCGTTCCACGTTTCACCGCTTTGGATGTCACCTTACCCGGCTAGTGGCATAGAGCGAGACTGCAGGCTGAGGTGCTGGTCTCCGTAGCAGGCGAAGCTCACGTACTGTGTCGAGTATTCCGTCTGTAATAAAGTTTCCTGCATATGCTCCAATCAGTACCAATGTATCCCGGTGGTACACATATGCGGTAGTTTGAATGCACATAATTGTTGAGAGAGAGCTGTAGCTTAGCTCCAAGATGGCTGACACTCGATTTGCTTCAGGTAAAGACGACGGTCCGACCCCCTATGGGCGGGTTGAAAACATGCGGAACCAGCTGGCTGTAGTCCACAGACTCTGGGCAAAAAAGCCTCTGATGACGCTTAATGACGATTTTTGCGTCATCTGAGGCTTTTTTCCAGACCCACAATACAGAGATATCTAGTCTCAGGGGGACATGAGGGAAGGAAGCACGGTCATTCGATAATACTACCGAGTTTCTACTGATACAAAGCTTAATGCTAATTGGTGAAGTATCCCATTAATGAAGACTAAATCAATCACTCTCTGAAGTTCCTGTCTCTTCCATTTTGACATTAATAAACATCCGTTACATTCAAGTCATTGCCAATTGAGTTGCTACAAAGCTAATTAAGACCATCAGCTCCACAAAACTCTCTCTGTATTTCTCAGTATGGCTGTGTTCAGAAGATTGTGGCGTCCGGTGACTTTCCCGTGCAGAAACTCGAGTGAAGACAATTACCTCTTAATCCTCCTTGTCCTCCTTGGTTACAAGCAACTGTGTGGAGGAGGGGTGGGAGCGTGTGCGCGATCACTGAAGGCTTGTATCATGTGAACGCATGTTGTCATTACTTAGAATTCCTCATGGAGGAGACAGAAACTAGGCACTATAGCTTTAAACTCTGAAAAAAAAAAAAATGCTGAGGACATTACGTTTAAGCTGAACCTTTAAGGTAAACAAAGATATTGAAGGCGCCTAAAACACAGATGCTAAAGCCTAGTTCAGCCTATCTCTCTCTCTGGGAAGTATCAGAAGCTATATGCCTAGTTTTTTTTTTTTTTTTTTTTTTCTCTCTCTCTCTCTTTTTCTTTGGGAAGTATCAGAAGCTAAAGCCTAGTTCAGCCTATCTCTTTTTCTCTGGGAAGTATCAGATGCTAAAGCCTAGTTCAGCCTATCTCTTTTTTTTTTTTTTTTTTTTTTTTGGGAAGTATCAGAAGCCACAGCCTCAGTCTCAGCTCTATCTCTTTTCTCTTTCTCCGGGGAAGTATCAGATGCTAAAGCCTAGTTCAGCCTTTCTTTTCTCTGGGTGGCATCAGAAGCCAAAGCTCAGTTCAGTCTATCTCTCTCTCTCTGTGAAGTATCAGAAGCTAAAGCCTAGTTCAGCCTCTCTCTCTTTTTTTTTTCTTCTCTCTCTGGGAAGTATCAGAAGCTAAAGCCTAGTTCAGCCCATCTCTCTCTCTGGGAAGTATCAGAAGCTAAAGCCTAGTTCAGCCTATCTCTCTCTCTCTCTCTCTTTTCTCTCTGGGAAGTATCAGATGCGCCTAAAGCCTAGTTCAGCCCTCTCTCTTCTCTGGGGAAGTATCAGATGCTAAAGCCTAGTTCAGCCTCTCTCTCTCTCTCTGGGAAGTATCAGATGCTAAAGCCTAGTTCAGCCTCTCTCTCTCTCTCTGGGAAGTATCAGATGCTAAAGCCTAGTTCAGCCTATGTCTCTCTCTCTCTGGGAAGTATCAGATGCTAAAGCCTAGTTCAGCCTATGTCTCTCTCTCTGGGAAGTATGCTAAAATGTGGCTGGCCCTCGGACCTCCAAAAGGAGGTAGCTGCCTAGACTCCCTGAATCTCTAGAGACGGACATAATTATACATGAACAGGTTTGGTTATTAAAGACGTCCCCTGGCCTGTGACATATGAATGACCTGATGTTGTCTAAGATTTCCCTATAGTCTCATCATACCACAACATGGTGTTTCTGGAAATTCCACCACACTTTTCCCCACTGTTATGTATGAGTACAAGCTATAACAATACCCTGAAAAACAGTATCCTTAGTCTGACAAACACATCATAGCTGCACATCTTTAACCAAACTTTAATTGCCTAAAACTAACTTAGGTAAATCTGGCAGCAAAGCAGGGAAACAACTTAATATAATCTAAACCTAAGCCAAGAAACATTACAACAGCAGGTGGCCCCCATCTGCCAATTTTCAGTGTCAAAAAAACGAGTTGATACGAGCGGTGTAATCTATAGCAAAGTGGTGTAGACTACCTCCTGTTCTGAGCCAATTAACCAAATAACCTGATTCAGAACAGGTGCACCAGCTGCTACCAACGGGGAACCAAAGTCTCCACTCCACCCCCACATGGGGCTCAGAGCAAACCTGCTCATGCCAGCATTTTCTACTTCAAGCTATGTGAAAATGCAGTATTGAGGAAATTCTATCAGTTTAAAAAAAAAAAGTTGTATTCAGTTTGTGAGTAGAGTGGAAGCTACAAATCACTACGGCAAAGTTACTTTTACAATTACCCCAAAACCAAGCCTTTAAATTTCAGGGCAGATAATAACATGAACGTAGTGGAGCATTTAGCAGCTAAAGAGACATGTTTCCCTCAGGAGATGGTGGAGACCAAAAACAGAGCTAAAAGTGAGAGGGTATTGGACACAAACAACACTCCACTCATATCAGTCGGGAGTTGTCCTTTTCATTGTTAAACAAACACCATTGCCGATGAAAATGTATCTGTTCACGGACGAGTTCATGCAATGTAAGTTGTATTCACATTAAGTCTAGTTACGTTCATTCATGTCATGTCATTCTATTGAAATAGCTGCAGTGTTTCCCACATAATGACTTACATTCTATTTGTGGCGGTAGCTGGATGGTTAGCGAGCAAGCAAGCACAGCTCAGAGTGTGAGGGTGTGGACAAAGTTAGAGACAGACAGGTAGCACGCTACATCGCTGTGTGTGTCTGTGTCTGTGTGTGAGTGTGAGTGTGTCCGTGCATGTGCTACCGTGGCTCCTCATTGGTCCACTGGCTGAGATGAAAGCGTCTTTTTCTCCTGTCCAGGTTGTTGATCCCAGGAGAACCGAGCTTTTTGGGCGGGCAGCCAGACAAATTACACCCACCGCTGTCCGAGTGTTTATGTACATTTATGAAATCAAAACAAACGTGGGCAGCGGTTAAATGGCCTGCTTGTCAGTGAGCCATCAGTCACAGCTCGGCCATGACACCAGCTCACCAATCAGGCAGCCGCAGAAGGCCACGACAGCTAAAGGAGAGAGTGTGTGTGTGTTTGTGTGTGTGTGTTTTTGTGTGTGGCTCTATGAGTTACAGTCAGGGTGTTATTATGAGTGTGTGTGGGTAACTAGCCCATTATTCAACCGGCCTCAGACAAAGTCTATTTCTACATGAATACTTATGACATTTCTGTTGACATATACAAAACAAACTATCTGGTTCATACAGAGAACTTACAGTGCCTTACTATACAGATCCCATTGACATACTATACACCACCGTTCAAAAGTTATGAATCTCCCACCACAAAGCTTGATTGTTTCCAGCCAGATGTCTGAGAGCACTGCTCTAGGTTTGAATGCTATTTGATGCTTTTAGGTTGTAGAAAGTCCTCTTTCAAATAGATGTTATTTAGTTTTGTACATGGAGAACAAAACGCTGTACAATGGTTCAACCAGACTGACGACAAAGATCCCTCTGAGCAAGAGTTGAATAAGAAGAGAAGAAATCAGCAGTCATTGATAAAATAAACTGGAAGCTTAGCATCATGTGTGCAAAGGTAAACAGGAACAGCTTCCTGTTTAAGTGTCAAGTGCTCAATACTATAGCCTATAACAAGCTGGAATTAACATTTAGCAGAGGCCTTCTTCAAACTTCACAATAGGAAGGTTAGTTATGCAACACTGTGGGGACATCAACTAAATGCAAGTTTGTTCTTTTATAGCCAATTGGAACTATTTCACATGCGAATAACACATTTGGTGTCTGAATTATACAGTTTATATCTCTGTTAGATTACTTATTATTGAAGCAAAGAAGAAAAACATCACTATAACAGCTAAATAAAATTTTTTTTAATGGTAATGTGGATGGAAAAACTTAATTACACAGTGTTTGCTATGTGGTATAGTGGAGACATGAAGAAAAGATGGCAGTGTTTTATGTTTTTACATATTGGTAACTAATACAGGACAAAACATATTTTTAGTCTTTTGGATTTAAATGTAATAAAGGACTCTTTAACAAACTGAAACATTCACATTTCATTTTCCCAAACTTCGGCGACATGGTAATCAAAATGGAAATATTGTTTTTTTCATCTTTTTTTCACATCACAGTCATCCAGCAGGTAGAGGTAGAGTTGTCCAGGCGAGCAGGGATTTGAGGGCAGCAGATAGAAAGGAAAAGGGGGAGACGGATAAGAAGGGTGAGAAGGGTGAGGGGTGAGGAGCAGCTGATAATCAGTGATTCATACAATAGGCGAAGTAGAGGGGGAGGTATGGCGTTAAACTCACAGGTGTCTGGCAGAGATAGCGGCGAGGTCCAGTGGCGGGTCTGCTGAGCTCCACTAAAAAACGGGACTGGAGTTTGGCTTTAGTTTCCCTCTTGTTGTTTTTTAATGTAATTATTATCTTATTCATTTTACCTCTCTCTCTCTCTCTCTCTCTCTCTCTCTCTCTCTCTTTCTCTCTCTCTCTCTCGCCACAGGGAGCAAACAGACAAATCACCCGCTGCCAAAGGCCCACTCCTTTCCTACCGCTTCACTGTCACCTTTCAAGGTTCTCTTTATTCATCCATTAAATGAAAATGAACATAGAAGGACTTCAGCTGCCTCTGGCTGTATTGGTGTCACCGTACTATATCTATGATATAACCCTCTTATAGTTACTCCAAGTCGACTGTCAACTTCAAAATAAGGAATTTAGGGTGAAGATTGGGATTGGGCCTCACTCTTGGTGACTTTTCCTTCCCAAAAATCCTCACCTCCTTCCCTTAATCCTTGCCTCTTTCTCTTCATCCCTCTCTGCTTTGTACATACTTTGCTTATTTTATATACATATTGCCAAGATATTGATGTAACATATTTAGATACACATTTTGATCAATGGTAAATTCATAATTTTATATACAACCTTTGTACAACATATCAGTCTGCAGCACTTTCTCAGACACTACATTGTTTTCTGATTGATTGATTGATTGATTGATTGATTGATTGATTGATTGATTGATAGATAAAAGTCATTTCCAGCTTTTGATTACCTGATGTTTGTAAATGTTCTTTCAATAAATGGACTGCAGCAGCGACGCTGTGAACATTGTTTGCCAGTAATCATCAGTGGATGCGTATGAAGTCGTTATTTTTGCCTCATGGGAAGGCCTCAGGTTGCCACAGCAACTGCTGCCCTCGTTGCCGTCTCGCAATAAACAAATCAGCAGATAAACAGGAAACTAAAGAGGAACAACAGGTCATATTACCAGCCAAGTATTTCCCATGGTGCATTAGCTCCTGTCATCAGTGTGAGTGTAAATTTGGACGTTGCGTTAACAGACATCCTAACGGCAGTAGAAACCAGCCGTGTCTCTAACTACACGGCCTCCTGTCCCAAAGCTGTAATGTAACCCCGAGGACAACCGTGAAGATGTCCGTCTGTCCCCGAGATGAACATCTGCTCATGTGTCCCTGAAGGCCAGCCTGCAGAGGTCAACGGGATCAGGCGTCAAGAAAAAAGCTACCAAAAGAACAAAGTTATAGAATCAAACAAACCTCATACCTATAAGTGGTGGGGGGAAATAGATTTACGTATGTATTGTTTTTTTGGGGGGGCATTTTTTAGGCCTTTATTTATATAGGACAGCTGAAGACATGAAAGGGGAGAGAGAGGGGGAACGAGATGCAGCAAAGGGCCGCAGGGCGGAATCGAACCTGCGGCCGTTGCGTCGCGGAGTAAACCTTTATATATGCGCACCTGCTACAGGTGAGCTACCCAGACGCCCTATGTATTTATTTATTTTTTTTAGTTTTTATTGATTCCTTTTCCAAGAATTGATATTTTTTATTTATTTATTTTTTACCAATGATTCACCTAAATATTTTCTGTTTATACGGTACTATTATTAACGGTGATATTTGAATATAATGTGGACTGAAGAGATGAAATTTTCCAGTATTTCACAAAAAAGCAAAGACTCTATGAAAGTCAGAAAGAATAAAATCATTTTGCGTAGCAGAAATATGTCTATCCTTCCTTCTTGTTCTCAGTTTTGTCTTGTGACTCCTTGGAGTTGTCCCGACCCCCCCAGGTTGGGAACCAAAAGACCACAGGGACTCCCGTTAAACTGACAAACTATGAGAATAGAAGATCTTTAATGGCATTATACAAGTACAATACGTCTACGTTTGCAACTTCCATAACGATGCGATCATAATGAATAAGTTAAAAACAACTTATTAAAAATAGCAATAAAGTGGCAATAAGGCTTTAACATTAAAAACAGTAAACAGCTGGATTAAAGCTTTAGTGCGTACATTTTTGATATTAATAAACGTCCGTTACATTCAAGCCATCGCCAAATGAGTTGCTGCAAAGCTAATTAAGACTAATTAAGCTCCACACAACTCTCTCTGGATTTCTCAGTATGACTGTGTTCAGAAGATTGTGGCGTCTGGCGAGTGAAGATAATGACGTCTTCTGAAGAGTCCATCATGTTTTTTTAATCCTCCCTTTTCTCCTTGGCTACTAGCAACTGTGTGGAGGAGGGGTGGGGGTGTGGTGCGCGATCACGGAAGGCTTGTATCATGTGGACGCACCGACAGTTTTGTTGTCATTACTTAGAATTCCTCATGGGGGCGGCAGAAGCTACGCACCATAGCTTTAAAATAGTGCAAGTAGCTCAGCTATGGAAACACACTGTATGGATGTAACTTTGGGTTCAACATTGGGGGTTGAGATCTCCACTTTTGAGCAAAATTGACATTTTGAGCTTCAAACACTTCATTTTCTGCATTCTGGTGAATTTTTCTGCATCAATTTATGGTGCAAATGTCTATATTTATGTAAAGGAAAATTTTAATAGATTTTATGGGGGAGTTGCACTGGCCATTTTTGATTATTGGTGGGGTTGCCCCCCCCCCCATACCCCCTGTAAATTAGGTCTATGGATGAGTGTATTAGTCGAGGTACCGTGTACACTGAGGTTACTTTTTAGTTTCAGCAGCTGCCACGCCAACTGTCTAGCACTGGCACGTTTACCGAAATCTTGATTAATGTGCTTGTGTCCTTACAAATAAAATAAAGAAAATGTATTATTTATATATATTTAATACATCATAAAATCAGCAATTATGGGGCAGAGGCAAATTATAGGGGGCACGTGCAGTTATAGCTCTAGTTAAAAAGCTTTTTTCATTATGGAGGCGCAGGCGTAGAAGGCCTTGTAACATCTGCCAGATGCTCGGAGTGCGAACTGACGGTTTCATGGCTCTGTGGAGTTCTTACAGAACTGAGAGGCTTTTCTGAGGCAGAGTGTGCTGTACATGTCCTACAGAGCTCGCAGCTGTCGAATGATCTTCTGTGCTCTGGAGACAACCCGCTAAAGAGCTTTCCTATTCACTCTAAATTCAAATCCATCATCAGCTGACCACACCCAGGCCTCTCCACTGTTCACTGCTCCAACGAGAGGGGTGATGTGAGGTGATGTACCTGCGACCAGCAGATGGCGCTCTGGCTCTGAGGCAGCAGTGAGAGCAGCAGCAGCAGGAGGTAAGGGAACCTCACACACTGTATCGCTCCCCAGACACACCCTGTGAGACCAGCCTCGGCAGAACACAGCTCTTCTAGTACATCCATGGAACAGACAGGGAACACTGGCGTTGATGACAGATTTCACAAAAGCACAGGTATAGATTTCTTGATAACACAAACTACTCATCGGATGGACGTGGGCAGAGTCAGAGCCCTGGGATTTAGGAGGCTAGGGGGTTTGATATGGACTGTGTGGATAATGTGATAGTGATATGAATTATAAATGAGCTGGAGCATTTAAATGTATAGGTTAGTGTGTGTGTGTGTGTGTGTGTGTGTGTGTGTGTGTGTGTGTGTGTGTGTGTGTGTGTGTGTGTGTGTGTGTCCCAGGGTGACAGACTGAGTGCTCCTCTCAGCCCATGACTAACAACAAGGAAGTGGCCTGCAGGTCACACACAGACATCAATCTGCCAAGGATTTCAGAACACGAACACACACACACACACACACACACACACACATACATACACACACACACGTACAGTATTTCCTCAGTACATTTGCATGCTGGGATTAATCTATAATTCATCCAATAACTGTCATATTTTCCCTCACTGTATCTTTTGTCCACAAGGCCACAGAGCCAGGCGGATAAGATGGAAATCATTATAAAAACATGCTGACTGAAGCAGCACATACAATTGCAAATTTGGAGAACACAGAGGCAGACCAGTGTGAGCTTCAGTACAACATCGACAAAATTAAACAAATTACACGACTGGACACAAGAATACAAAAAAAGGCTGTATAGACAGAAGAAGTATTCAAAGTATGGTAGCCCGGATGTGCCAATCCAACGAGCGAATGTGATCAAATTGCTGCTCTAAAATACGATGAGTTGATCCCGATGATGCCAGTGTGTGTAGTCTTAAATCCATTTCATACATGCGCTGCAACCCTGAAATTATGCAGACATTACGCTGAGGAGCTGTATGTGAGAACGCAAATGTTTCAGTCAGTTGCACCGGACATTAAATGGTCTTTACCCTGCCAGGTATCTGGTACAAAGCCTGTGTAATGTCTGACTGAGCCCATGTGTGAATTGTTCTGGAGAATCCACGAGTGAGTGGGCGTGTTGATGGCATTTCTGTCACGGCTCAAAACTTAAAGAAAACAAACATTAGAGTGTGAAGAAGAAGAAGAGTCATATACACGACTGCGCCGCTGAAAATGTCGAGCTGGAGAGATGGCGATATTCCGGAACTTCTGTCGGCAAAATCATCAGACAAATTCATGAAACAGCAGGAAACTCAGTTGTTTATGACTAAATAATGATAATAATGATATATAATGCATAGAAATGGAACCCCTTCTCCCCAAATGAGAGCAAAAATGAAATTGTGTCTGACATTCCCTGCTACATTTCCACTTCAAATTGAAGACCATGGAAGGATGGTGCAATTGTATTTACTTCTCAGCTTATAAACCTCTAGTTAAAACCATTTTTGACACCCGCAGATGATCCAACATGAAGGTCAGGCGTCCCACCATTACATTACCTGTTTCCACTTGGTTCTGGCCTGATACCAATATCTACATCTACATTATAAACACTGGAGTTTGAATGACGCAGAGCTCTGCATCACATCGCTGTGCAGACACAAGTGATGTAAACTCCACGGGATCTCAGCACAGATGGTTGGAGCCAGAGGCAGGATATACCTCTCATCTGTCATTCAGGAGCTTCGCTTAATTAATCCAGCAGTGGGATTATGTAACTAAACTTTGAGGCCATTAAAGTGTCTAGCAGGCAAATTCAATCATGCTTAAGATCTAAAAAACTAACAGGGAGTAGTCACGTCCTGAAGTAGAAATAGTACCTTCAGGAGCCGTTGATGAGATTGACATCACAGTGATTCAACACACACACACACACACACACACACACACACACACACACACACACACACACACACACACACACACACACACACACACACACACACACACACACACAGAATATCGCAGGAGATATGCACATGCTGAACTCACTGGAGCAGATTCAGGTTGCTGAACTACACGATGGAAAGGTTATCCCGCACTCCACTGAACTCACTCATCTGTGCTTCAGGTGACAGAAATAAGAGGATTAATGTGTGTGTGTGTGTGTGTGTGTGTGTGTGTGTGTGTGTGTGTGTGTGTGTGTGTGTGAGAATGTGTGTGTGTGTAGTGATTAAATCTCTCTGATTCTGGTTAATGACATGCTAATTGGAACTAGATAGCTCCTTCCCATCGACAGAGGTGGAGAATTCGGTCATCAAAGAACAGCAGCTCATTATGAAGCCAGAGCTGCTCAGAATACAACCTGTCCTCCTCCTTGTTCTTGGTAAAAAAAAAAAAAAGTTGAGCCAATGGAAATGTCAGGACTGATTTGAAAACATTTCCATTTTTCAGCTATTACAAAGTCATCGTCACAGACTGCAGTAAATGTAGCAGCGCAAACTATTAAATGCTCCAACGCACGCTATTGGATAACAGTTTGTCATCGACTTCAGACCTCAGGAGCAGCTCTCCACTCTGGAAAGGTGAAAAACGGTTCGGGAGACTTTGATGACAGAAGCATTTAATGAAATCTCAATCGAAGAGAATTAGGATTAGCAATCAGGGATGCACCGAATCCAGGATTCGGCTTCTGATTCGGCCAATTATTGGGCTTTTTGACAGGGTTCAGTTTCTGCAGAACCTTAGAATTTTTTTCCACCAAACCGAACCCTCGATTGCACTACGCGCGCTACGCTGGTTCGACGTAATGACGCCGTCGTTGGTTACGGGAAGGTGTTTACGTAGGTGGAGCGTTCAATGCAGCAGGCTGTGAGAAAGTGAAAATGGAACTCGTGAGCAGAAAAAGTTGTTGTTTGGCAGTACTTTCAGTCAAAAGAAGACCGTTCAAGTCCAGCTACATGTTCAATTTGCAATGGCGATTTGTCTCGTGGTGGCGAGGACCCTAAACCCTAAACTGTTAAAACATTTGCATATGAAACATCCGAAAGAATATGAGTTGTGCATGAAGGAATCTCCAGACAGCAACTTCAGGTACAGCAAAGGAAGGACTGTCACAGCTAAAATCTTCATTAATGTGTTTACTGTGTTAATGGACTGAGGATGGGAGTAGGACTCGGTATTTGGTTTCAGATTCGGCAGAATCTTAACCAGTGGATTCGGTATTTGGGCAAACCCCAAAAATCTGGATTTGGTGCATCCCTATTAGCAATGCAATTTAACCACACGTAGCGTCATGTAGTGCCATCCCTACTCTGACTGTCCGTGTGTTTCCAAGAGTCATATATCTCTCGCTCAAGCTGTCAAGTTTGTGTTATGTAAAGATATTGATGGCGCCATAACAAAGATGCTCACCTAAATCTAGTTCACTCCATCGCTCTCTGGGAATCAGGCTAAGATGTGTGTGAGGCCCGTTTCTGTGTTTCTACCAAACTTTAAAAGGAAACATATTCATACTTGAACACAGGATGGATTATGGCCATATATTCTTGTCCCCTGACTTACTACACCAGCCACTGTTATCAGTTTTGACCAAAGTGCTTAAAAGTTTCTTATGGAATGTATTACTGTTTGTTAACACAGCTGGCTCAGCCCCAGAGAGAGAGAGAGAGAGAGAGAGAGAGCGCTAGATTGAGCGAGCTAGAGCGTGAATGAAGCGAGGGAGTGCAGTAGAAAGCTGCGATTTAGGGGAATAAACATTCATTTCTGATTGTTTCACAGATGTTACATTCTAAAGCACAAATAAACACACATACCTCCACGGGCAGGTACCACATTGTCGGATTTTGTGCGCATGCGTAGTTACATCCTGTCTCTTTCTGTGCGTGTCGGTTAAACTTGTGCGCAGGTATGAGCCGCACATCCTGCACAGGGTGTTATTTGCTGGGGGTTACACACCCGTGTGCCAAAGGCTCTTTTGCTGACGCCCAGTGTTATGTGCTCCCCGCCCTGCTCTATTTTCCTCTCTCTTCATCTCAGGTGTTCCTGATTCCTGATCTCTGATTGGGGGGGTGGCCCCGCCCCTGGATATAAGAGGCTAGGAGACAGGAATGCCTAGTCAGTGACTGAAGTATCTCGGATCGCCGTTGTTCCTTTTGTACCTACTTTTGTCTTCTTCTTTGAAGAGGATGGAGGTCTGGTAGTCTAGTTTTCGTGGCGTTGTTCTTGTTAGTTAGTTACTACTTTTTAGTTTGGGGGGGGAGTTCTGGGTCCAACAGCCCTTGATAGGTTGGCTCAGGCTTCTTCCCTTCTTTTGTTCTTTTTGGCCAGACCTCCAGACTCCCATAGTTTTGGTTTAATTAACTGTAGTTAAGTTGTAAATAAACTTTATGATTTACTTTAATGATCCCTCGGGTTGTAGGTAGTTCGTGTTTGTACGCTGTTAACATGCACTCAAGTTGCCCTAAATGTCCACACAGAAAAATAGAAAAGAGACATACAGGCAGAGGGCAGAGCAAAATACTCGCTCACTTAGGGCATCTACTCCTCAACTTGGAGTTGTCGTTTTCCAGCAGCGTGGTTGACTCTCAACTGCTTCACATTTAGCAGAAAACCCCTTGTAAGCCAATGAGGCCGACAGAACTACATCACCTCTTAGCAGCAAAAAGAAAGCCTGAAGCAAGACTCATATAACTCATGAAGTTACAAGTCCTCTGAGTCCTATTGTCGCAAACTGGCTAAAGGAATATGACACGGATGGAGTCCAAAAGCTCAAGTAATGCTGTGGGGATTGCTTGTGCTTTCTTTGGCTGCATTTGTTTGTGACCGATCCTTGTCCGGCCTTCATTGCACAAACCCATCACTATGTAAAATCTGTCCTGTAGGTGCTGAGCCAGAGTAGCAATTTCTGCTGCAGTTTGTTTGCTGATAACACCTTTTTGATTCACATCCCTCATCCCCTTACTGTAGAAGAAATTCTTCAGATCAAGATTAACCCAGGAGCTGACAGTGAACATCTGAACAGTGCCTGATAGAGTCCCGAAGTCTATTTCAGGTAGCCGCCCTCCTGCCACCAGCCAGCATCTCTTCATCTCTCTGTTTGTTATTGTATGTTGTTTTTTTTTCCAATTTCCATTTTTAGCCAGCTGGTGTGCAGCAGACAAGCTGCACAAATTCATGTGACAATATGAATTCACACACACACACACACACACACACACACACACACACACACACACACACACACACACGCACACACACACACACTCCTGATATCTGTGCTCTCTCTCTCTCCCTCCCTCTAGCTCTCTCTCCTTCCCTCCCTCTCTCTTTCTCTCCCTCTCTCTCTCTCTCACCCTTTCTCTCTCTCAGCTCCTCGTGTCTCAGTGGTAATGGGGATGACAATGAGGTGCAAATACAGCTTTAGAGATTGATTGATGATTGATTTGTCGCACACACACACACAAAAACACACACACGCACACACTGAACACTGCACATTGCTTCTCTCTCCTCCTCTTCCTCATTGTCCCGCTGAGTCATTTCTAAACCCTGTTATTATGATTTTCTCACTCTGCAGTTTCTTTAAATCCTTTTTCTTCTGTCTTAGGGCTTTTCCGATTGTAAACCACTTTGACATCTCAGCAAATTCTGCCTTTCTCCTAATAGTCTCATCTTCCCTCTGCCTCATCATCTCAAGATTTCCATTTCTCCCGCATCTTCTGTCAATCTCCTCCTCAGTTTCCACAGAGGAAGAGGAACATTTTGCTTTCCTCTTCCTCTCACCTCACTGGACATCTTGTCACCTTTCTCCATCTCTCCTCTCTCTGCCCCTCTTCTTTGAACTTAAATCTCAATATACTGTATGCACCTAACATTTACTGTCTCTACCTGAACTAAGCTGAGTCACAGCTGCTTTTTTGGACAACACGACTGAGGCTTAAAATCAATACTCCATTTTCCTGTGATAAATTGCCAGTAACAACATTTTTCACACACATTTTCACCCTCGAGGGTGTGCCTGATCTAAAGTAAAAACAATTTGATGGAGAATGTGTCGGATTTTAACACAGTAAAAGCAAGAAACCATGCAGAAAATCTGTCTATCAGTAATACAGTCAAACCAGTATGAAGTGCAAAGCTTATTTAAAGGTAATATATATGTTTGTACATGAATACATCATTGTCACGTTAAAGTTGTTTTAGTTAATGCTGATTTTATGTCATCTACATCAGTGGTTTCTAACTTTAACATTTTTTAAATATTTTTTTTTACCTTTATTTATTCAGGGAAGGTTCACTGAGACATTCACATTCACAACCACAGTCTGATCTGCTGAAAGTTGGCGTTAGGGGTCTTGCTGAAGGGTACATCAGTGGTGGTAATGAGCGAGGGACAAGCACTGCTCTTTCACTTTCCCCACCCAGATTTTATCCTGTCAGTCTGGGGATTGAACCAACAACCTCCCGGTCACAAGCTCGCTTCTCTAACCTTTAGCCACCACTGCCCTTTTTGGCTCATGACCCTTTAAAGTGCAGTGACTCACGAGCCCTTGGCCTTGTCACAGGTTGCATATGTCTATGAGTTGCGAACAGTATTTGAATTACACCATGGCTTTCAGGGGCCCCTTTTTTGAGGGGTGGAGGGTGGAAGAGTATTGTAAGTGCTACGTGCAAAAATATACTATTGTTAGGCGTGTCTGATGACACAGAGAGGCGACAATGGCAGTTTCTAATGCCTCTTTCCAAACAGTTTCCAATGACGGCTTCTCACTGAGTAATATGGAATTACGGCGATCACTGGCCCCTCACTTAACGATCGGTCACATAACAGTTGAATTTAGCTGAGAAAATGTTACCGTGAGCCTGGTATAGGGCAATGTAAGATGCCGGTCCTTTCAGGGGCCGTTGCAGTTGAGATTAGCCCAACAATTGTTGACGATGGTTAAAACACCGTTCCCCTTAAAGGGGTGGTTCAGAATTTTGGACATAGGACCTAATTTCCAAGTTAGCCAGTGTGTTATTTATCAGTGGAGACAGTTTTCAACACTTTTCATCCAGTCTTCTTTCCAGTTGCAGAGTTCGCTGGTGCTAGGCTAGCGCAAGTCAACAGTATCTGCTAGCCTGCCACACACTAAAAGCAGTCTTACACACTCCACAGTACACCCGAGGCAAATAAATTATAACGCCAGACTATCAATGTAAATGTCTGTTGATAGAATAATGTTAGAATTAAAACTACCCTTGCATTGCATTGCAATAGTTATACTTTGTTCCCTGTAGTTGGTCGCATAGGCTACAGCAGCGGCGGAGTGATATTACCTAGGCTACTGAGAAAGCCGGTTTACATGACAATCTAGCAAGTTTATTTACCTGCCGCTGTGAGCTCCAAATAATTCCACTCTGCCAGGCTATAACTCACATAACGTTACCGGAACATGAAAGCACACGGGCTAGCAATTTGCATGTAAACTGTTCGAGCTTACATGACTTTTCTGTCAGCAATTACCTAAAGTTAGCGGTTAGCCCAGCCAGGTATCTACCAAGAGTGTAGCTATACTGTGGTTACATGCTGCCAGTCCGACATGCCGCCACTCCAACATGCTTCTATTCCGACATGCTGCTATTCCCTAACCCTAACCTCTAACCCTAACCCTGGAAAACAATGGAAGTGCTGCCACTCTGACAATTAGACATCAATATCGGAGTGGGGGTATGTCGGAATGGATGGCGGAACCCCTATACCGTTAGCTAACGTTGTCACTCTCCACAATGCATTGAACAGTAACGTTAGCTCCACTAACGTCAGTCTCAATCTATCAGTAGCAGCTAGGCTAACGTTATGAAAGGGGCTTGCTTTATTAGCTAGCGTAGCCTACCAAAAGTTATTACCTGTTCATCAGTAGCTGTTGGTGCATCTAGAAAGACGGATGTAACCGCATTCGTTGTCAGTGACTTGTGGTCCTTTAGATTGCAGGGTTTTCGAAGTCGTCTGGTCTAAAATGATCACTACACTACACTTGAGTAGAGTCTCAGCCTTGATGTCCAAGCCAGCAGCAAGAAGCCACAGTTGGTTCCTTTGTGGATCTCGCAATGGAAATTTGTGGAAAGTTTGTGGTGCCCATCTGTTTGATTTATTTTTACAATTTCTAAATGCACACTGAATCACCATGTTGCCTAGTCCTTAGTTTCCAATCCAATGCTTCAATACCAATGTACTAGGCTACTAATAGGTTTCCGACTGGAGTGCGCTTCTCTGTTTACTTTTTGGCGCAGTACAACTAACCGGAGCTAAGTAAAATGATTACTAAATTTATTTGTCTCGGGTGTACTGTCGAGCGTGTAAGACTGCTTTCATGGCATGAACACCTGTTTCCTGTTTTGTTTTTTGTGTTTTCCCCTTAACTTCTTCCAGTACACTAACTTTGTTTCCCCGCTTGAAAGCCCTGTGTTTTAGGAATCACCCATGCACCCCGACCTCCTACCTACGCGTATCTTTGTGATCTTATACAGCGGCAAGCAACGTGGTGCATACATTATCAAATATGTGGAATATTTTAAGTCTCATTGCTCTGGCTAACGCAAAACCCCTTTTCAACTCTTGCAAGATTGAAATAAGATTTGTTTGTACTGTTGCCTCACCATAAAGAGCTCCTACTCCTCAGCTCTGTGTAGATTTCCTGCAGGGGCTCTGGATTCCATGCAAGAAGTGAGGTGAAATGGAGACTCTGAATGGCTTGTAGGTGTGACCTGCTGTGATAGAGCTAAATAAGGCTTCCACACAGTCTGCTGCACTCAACTTAAAGTGCTCATATTATGCTTTTTGGCTTTTTCCCTTTCCTTTATTGTGTTATATATCTTTTTTGTGCACGTTATAGGTTTACAAAGTGAAAAAGCCCAAAGTCCACCCCAAAGGGACTTACCATCTCCAACAGAAAACACTGTTCACAAACTGCTCCAAACAGCTCTACTGTAGTCCAGCCTTTACTTCAGAGACGAACGTGGGTCACTTTGTAACACACGTTATAATGCTCGCCTAGCTGCTAGCATGGCACTCCCTCATACTCTGCTTCTGACTGGCTAGTAGTCCTTCACTAGCTACTGCACATGTGCGACTCCCAACAAAGATGTAACAGAAGTGAGATGTCTCACTCTGTAGCTAAAACAGAGAGCTCAACACACAGGGTGAAAAGAGGAGCTGCAGCAACGTGCAGGACAACAAAAATATGGTGTTTTTTGAAAATGAAACCGCATAAACCTATTCTGGTACAATCTCTAAATACAATTATCAACCTGAAAATGAGCACAATATGAGCACTTTAAAAAAGAAGCAAACAAGCATATACGTTTTAACATTTGTTAAATTTTCACGTGTCACTGCAGAGGGTGACAATGCACTTAAGCTTTAAATGTGCCATAATAATTAGCATAAGCAGAGAAGCACACCTCACGCCAGCAGTAGTATTATTGGTGTTCCTCAAAATTAAAATCACATAACATCTCACATCGTACTCCCTGTTACTTTGTGTTCCCTGTCTCCAAACATGTTAAGGAAGTAATTTCTCCACCAGTAACTGAAACTGAAATGAACCAGAAACTGAAGCTTGTTTGCAAGAATACTGCCGTCCTTTGGTTTTGTGCCTTTAAGTAATCAACCCTCCAGCATACAGAGGAAAATGCAGTGAACAGGCTTTTAGAAGCCCACAGTCATCCTGCCAGGTTACAAATTGTACAAATGTCTCAAATAATTTAATCTTCATTCATCTTATTCAGGTCTACATAACGGATATTCTTTTTTTGTCTTTGGTTTGAGCTGTGAGCCTCCAGTCAAGCGGATATGATTTAGAGGCCATTGGTGCAGATCGCTCTGAGGCCAGCCAACACGCCTGTAGCTCGGCTGGGGAAAAGAAAACACATTTCCTGCTGATGAAGCATGCAGTGAAGGACAAACCCTCCACAGCTAGCCTTTTATCTGTCAGCTCTCCCCTATGCAGCCACAGCAGGAGGATCAATCAAAAGATTTCCGATCGGAGTTAGTAATGATTTCTCACTCTTTAACTTCCCCCTTTCTCCTCTGCTCTTCCTCCATCTCAGTATGTCTTTACACTGATTTACATAATTTCCCCTTTTTCTTTCTGTATTGTTTTATATCTATCTTTCCTTATTTCTTTCTAGTTCCTCGGTCTTTGCCTTTATTCAACATTGTGTGTTTTCGTCAATCTGGCCTTCTCCGTCTCCCAGGTGTGTGTTATCTCCAGCCGGCCGTGTCCCGCCCACTCACAAGACACTCACTGCTGCTTATTACACTTTCTTTTGTCTTCGCAGAGTGCTGTGTGTCAGAGAGAGAGAGAGAGCACACTGAGATGGAATAGGAAATGGCCTCACAGCATCTCAAGGCTGATTTAATTTAGATTCGATGCACAATGCAGAGCTTTTTGGTTGTCGGAGAGAGGCTCAGGATGTCTGGTTGCCGATCACAGACGCTGTGCAGGAATACTACAAGTACTCTGATAGTAGAAGCTCCTGCTGCTGTGGGAGAGCTACCACCATCTGTCGCAGCACAACTTTGCAACATGTTTGTATCACTGAACATATTGAGCGAATTGCTTTGTAACACTCAGAAACAGTGCCAAAGAGCTCAGTGGCAAACAGTAAAGGGATTGTATTCATTTTTGACAACAATTACCTTTATTTCACCACAATGAACTTTTTGCAATGATTAGATAAAAAAAACTTAACTTTTATCTTAAAATAAGGTGTAATAAATCTCTATTATCCTATCCTAAATGCATGGAAACAATGAGTAGAGGTAAGACATGAAACTTCTTTAGCCAACAATCCTGTTCATTCAGACGGTTTTGTTGGTTACTCTTGCCACACCAACAGTACTGGAGCTGAACATTTCAGCAAGGCTGGCTGGTAAAATGAATGATAGCTATGATGGGAATAAGAAGGCTTGGTAGGAGAACATGGGTAAATGTTTGGACCTACTTATAAAGCCATCAAAATAAGAATGAGTGTCAGCAACATTGAGGATTCATGTTACTTTAAAGGTACCATATTATGCTCATTTTCAGGTTCATATTTGTTTTTGGGGTTTCTACTAGAACATGTTTACATGAACTAATGTTAAAAAAAACATAATTTTTCTCATATTGTCTGTCTGAATTAGCCTGGCTCCGCCCTCCTACGTACTTCCGCTCAATTTTCATTTTCCTTCAGTACTCCGTCTGGGTTTGCGGTATATTCCTGGGTTTTCTCCGGCCAAATATTTGGCGGTCCAATCAGCGAACACAGGGAGTGGCTGAGAACGATGGCGTTGAGGACATGCGCTAGAAAGATGCGAGCGAAGCCATTCGGTCCGTTGTGGCAACGCTGCTGAATATCCAGAAGTTAAAGCCCGAGGAAGAACAATCTTTGCTGAGTTTTGTTGGTGGCCATGATGTTGGATTGGATTGTGTCCTGACAATATATAAAAGGGCTTTCTCAGATCAAGAGCTACTAAAAGAAATGTAGGTGGGGAAGCAACATTTGGCTTCCTTCTTTTTATTAATAGATTTCACCTGAGCACTGCGTGGGCTTCTACATACTGTGGTCAATTTGTCTGACCCTACTACTAGTTTTGTTGCAGCTGTTCAGGTGGGAAAGGCTACAACTTCATAATTTTATAAGAACAAAGACCCGTGTGGGCATTCAGGTCTGCTGACCCTGAGCTGATACCACTGATCTACACGTAAGAAACAGAAGTGGTGCATTCAAAAGGCCAGAGGGAAAAGATTGCACGCTATTTCCGGGAAATATATAAATATACGTATGTATATATGTTGTATGCAAACACTGGACACTACGCCGGCATAAGTATCCCACAATGCAATGCGGTAGTAATGACAGTGTTCATAACAAACAAACAGACAAATAGAAAGCAACCAAGGCAACTCTGTAACGTCAATAACGCATTAATTTACATTTCTACATACAAAACTGTGATTTTGTCACCTATTGGTCTAGTTGCTTACCCTTTTTTAGTATCTGGCGATATCGCTAGAGCTGAGGTCGGCATGGTCTACCATGGTTACGCGTCTCCAACCGGCAAAGTTGGAAGTGACGTTGAATATTACAGCTTAGTGCGTCCGAAAAGATACACATTACTGTTTATTAACACAAAAGTATGTTGAATGATAGCATGCGGATTTCGGACGCAACCTAGGTCTAAATGTTACAGCTCAAAATAGCTGAATTCCATTTAGCTGCTTGATTGTGCTGACCATAGAAATAAAATGGTTAGAAAGGCCATTTCCATTCAAATCAACGTAGCAGAATGGTCAGAGCGGCAGCCATTTTTGTGTGTACCATTGTCATGGTGACGTATAAACTTCAGAATAAGCCGACTTCCGGCGAGTCGCGGAGGTAAAGTTTGACAATAACTGACGGACAAACGAGCAGTGGAATATTAACGTTACGAGGCAGAGAGCCAGCCGCTAAAATGAGTCAGATTAACTTCATGCTTCAGCCACACAAAGCACACTGCCATCGCCACGAGTGACAGCTTTATTCGTTTTCTGTGAACGATGTGGCGAGGGGGTAACGTGGAATTAGCAAGCCAATGTTAGCCAACTAACAAGTTGTTCACCGGCTGGCTGGTTCCGCCCTGCTGTCATGCTGCATAGGTTAGAGAGAATCAGAATGAGAGTGAGCTGACCAGCGGGTTGGGTCGAAGGTTAGCGGTCTGCTGACCCACTGCCGCTGGGTCTAACTGTCCCTCCTCACTCCCTGCAACTCCGACAACGTCTCCCGAGCTGCGTCTGGCGGCTCTCCTTCCAGCGAGCTACGACACGGTTTGCGGCCCCACTGACTTACCATGACAACTAACAACAATCGCCATTTTGTTGTGTACCCATCAAATAACCACGGCAAACAGTCCAATGGCCTTTCTATCCATTTTAATTCAATGGTGCTGACTGTCACACAGTAACATCTGTGTTTTCCTATAAAATGGGGGCTGGTACACGTGGTCCTCGAAGTCGGGGCCACCAGAAAGGCCCTCTTGAGAAATGTAAATGTCACTCTATGACTACGTTTACAAGCTGTCAATTTTCGGGTTACGGTCGGGTTAAGGTCACTATTCGGGTTTCTGAAACATTCGGAATAACCCGTTTACATGCGAGAGCGGAGAGAGTTACTCCTGTATACATGGAATTTGTAATCAATTGGCGATATCCCGACGTAAATGGCGACGCACGGTTAGCGTCTGGACGTAGCCTACGGAAAACCTTAAGACGCAATAACTTTTCGGTCACCTTCTTATAAATCTCACTATCTCGGTACTTTCTGCCGTCAACAAAAGACATTATATTCATGGTTTTCACCACACTAATAAAGAAATTGGTTTCCTCCTCGCTCCAAAATGTGTGGTGCTGTGCCGCGGCCTCGCCATGTTTACCTCTACTTCTTGTTTACTTCCAGTATACTGGCGCGCCAGGTTTTCTGCATTGACATATATATATATATATATATATATATATATATATATATATAACTATATTATTATAGTATATAATTATTATTATAACTATGTTTTCTGGCACATACAAGAAGTTCCTCTACTCAAAAGACCAAGATTCCTTGCGAATAGAACATGCGCAGAACACAAATCAATGTTCCTTGTGATGGGGATATGCCGATACGCGTTTACATGACCAACATTTTGGGTTAGAAAAGGGGTAACCCAGGTAGCATATTCGGGTTTTTAAAAACCGGAATATGAGCATATTTGGGTTTTTGCCGGTGTTTACATGGCCGTGCGCAACCGGGTTATTGCTAATATTCCGGTTTTGAACGGGTTATTGACTGCATGTAAACGTAGTCACAGACAGGTTCAAAGATCAGAGTGGGTCTGTTTTGTTTTTGTGTGTTTTACGTCTGTTTAAAATGTGAAATTAGGCTTAAATGGCTAAAACATCGTCTAAAAAAATAAAGGAATGTGTTATTATCACGAACATCTAAAAGAGATTTCAACACCAACATACAAAAAGCCACTAAAGCCGTCACGTGATTTAATGATGAACATGTTATTCATAGAGCAATCTCTCAACGTCTCAACTCAGTCGTCCTGCTCTCACGTGGTACATCGCATCATTTATCAGCATAGTGGCAGGAGAGCCACTGCTGCGGGCAAACCCTGTTCTTAATGTATTAGTATGTATATATCATTTATTTAACTGCGATGTTGGTCAGGTGACTCTTGTGTAAAGACCCCAGAGCGGCTGTGTGTGTGTGTGTGTGTGTGTGTGTGTGTGTGTGTGTGTGTGTGTGTGTGTGTGTGTGTGCGTGTGTGTGTGTGTGTGTGCGTGTGTGTGTGTGTGTGTGTAGGCACTTTGGAGGTTAGATTTATAGTTCACTACATGGTTCATTCCGGGGCCATCTAGCCAAGGCTATTCTCTCTCCTTTGATGGTATTGAAAAGCTGCAAAAGGCATGTACAGTACTAGCAGATTTTTCTTACCTCGCACGGCAGCTGGATCCTCGCGTTATCACGAGATCACGTGAGAATCCTTAGGTATTATGATATTTCTGACACACACTGTAGTTCTTTTGTTTTTTGTTTTGTTTTATTCAATTTTCCAGAATATTATACATTTTGAAAACTGAGCAGAATAGTCAGTACAGTGCAACATAAAGAAAAGTGCAGAAGAGACAATGAAAGACATAAATCAAAAAGGAAATATAGAAAAAAAATATTAATTCTTTCATTTCTGTATGGGGTCAGAATAAATGAAAGGTCTGGTAAGCACTCGTGAAAATAAAGAGCATTGTTAGATCGAAGCAATTTTTTAGGAATCTACGAAAAGAGATCATTCTTTCAGAAACGTTTTGAAACGTTGGATAACTTTAAGGAATCTGCATTTGTGTATTAAAGTGGTTGGCAAGTATTATCAAATTATTAAACAAAAATTCAAAATGACACACGCTGTAGTCAAGCCTCTGAAAATACTACAACAACACACACACATGCATGTGAGCCCCGTCTCTAGGGGACTGAGACTCGGACTCAAGTCGCACTTAAGTCGCACAAACAGCTGACTTCACACTTGACTTGCGACTTGACCCAAAAGGCTTCAGACTTGACTCGGACTCGAGCTTCGAGACTCGTCAACAACCTGTTTTCATGCAATTATTGCTTTTTAAATCTAAATGTATTCATGTATTTCTATTTTCTTTTATTGGTGCATATACGTTGGGGAAACGTATGACGAGCTGCATGTCCCCTGCCCTTTACCATAATGTGCAACGTAACGCATGCGCTATGCCTTATGTGCGTATACTCACATATAAAAAAAATGCATTGACGATAGCGACACCAAGTCCTCCCAGGGTTGTGCCTTTTGTCATTAGTTTTCGTAAACAGTGGCAGTAAGCAAACAGCTACTTGCAAGGTGTGTGGCACCAAGATAAATGATGCCGGATCAACAACGTCGAACGTCATCAGGCGTCTCAAAACGCACCCAGATAGGTCAGTCACTTGCTAATGTGAAAGAGACGTTCAATTTAGCATATATGGTCACAGGTAACAAGCTAACCATCGCAAAGTGTTGTGCTAATGCTGGGAACAGGCACATTGTATCTTTATAGTTGTATCCATATGATGTGACAGACTTAGATTAATATTTCACCAGGCCCGAGGGGTAGAAGGATGTGTTAAAGCTGCAGTAGGTAAGATTGTGAAGATCCAGGACTTTGCCAACAAATTTGAACATCGACAACTTCTCAGTCCCTCCCCCCTTTCTGCTGCAGCCCAAACCGTCTCCTAAGCCCCTCCCACACAAGGGAGTTTGACAGAACTGCCGGCATGTCAGACAACATGTTCAATAACTAAACACTAACACAACGTTAACTTTACTCACCAACAGTAAAACGATGCTAACTAGCAGGCTAGCGTCAGCCATTTCCTCACCAACGTAGCTTTGTGGACTTTTGACTACTAATAACCAAGCGAAAGATAAATCATTCATCGTAATTATGTTACCTGTCGAGAGGAAATGTGGCTAAGTCTGCATCGTTCTTCAGATCTTTAAAATCCTGCAGCCACGCCACCTCTGAAAAGCCGCTCCAATATTCACCGGAGTTTTGGGAAACCTTTCTGCAGCTCTTGCCCGGGGAGGGGGGAGGGGAGAACCCTATATATGCGTGTGCCTGAGCAGTGATTGACAGGCAGATAGACCCCACCCCTGTGGCCCTGATTGGAGAAAATCAACCGGGAGCGGTGGAATTTTGCCAATGGCACTACAGGCTGTAGGTGGTGCCAGAGGAGCTGTTTTTTATAAATTTTACATAATTCATGTAGTTCTACTGGAACATAGGGTCAGTTTCAGCAAATATGACAGAAAGTTAGTTTTATAAGACTTACCTACTGCATCTTTAAGTAGACCCCATAAAGTGATACTGTACTGTATGGATGGTAGCTACAGGACATGGCTTTGAATTCATAAGATTTATCAATACAGTTTTAGGGACAGATCAGATGGCCAGAGACTTGAGACTTGACTTGGACTCGTTGCAAAAGACTTGAGACTTGACTTGAACTTGTCCTTTAAAGACTTGAGACTTGACTTGAACTTGTCCTTTAAAGACTTGAGACTCGACTTGGACTTCCAAAAAATGACTTGTGAACATCTCTGCTTCCGGCATGCCTCTGTGTAACATTAGACAGCCAATCACCAGCATCCTTAGATCTTGGTACAAGCATGCTGCATGCTTACTGGCTCACTGACGCAGATGAGATTTACTCCTTAGGTAATGAAATTTGGTAATAAATGACGATGCCTTTTTCGATACTTAATAGGCTAATATGGAGACAATTCAGTCGGTGCCTAAAAGTCGAAGTTCGGTACCCAGCCCTGTTCTTTATACAGCTTTTTTTTTATTTGTCTTTTTGTTTAATGGCTGAAAATGAATGAATGAAAGGGCCCAATCAGTGCGTGCTTTCCTTCTCCTCTTGTACTTCTATCAACATTAGTGTAATGTTCATATGAACTTCTCCTAACTTAGAACGTGAAAATAGTTGAAATGTTGAATTTAACTCTGTATATTGAGGGTGTATTAAATGCATATTTCAATAGATACAGATGTTGTGCCAGGTATATTATCTCAGATTATATCAGGCTTTTATAGATTTGCCACACAAAATGGTAAACGAGACATAGAGCTTATTTGGTGCTAGAAAATGTAACAAAAAAGTGGGCTGTGAACCAACTGTAAAGCAAAATGACTGCAAGCTGATTATAAATTTGAGGCGAAGAAGAAGTGAGCAAAGAAAGGAGCGTCTGGTGGCTGAAGGAGGTGGAGAGGGTGCACACTGTGGCGTCTCGAACTGCGACTCCACTGAGAGAGATTTAGCCCAGCGTGTCTATATAGAGACAGACTGATTGACTGACTGCATTTGCTGCCTGCTTGGTCAGCAGGCCTCGGCAGTCAGAGGCTGAAACGTGGCACGCTGGCTAAGTAATTGGCTCTGCTCAATACTTTGATAAATGCCTCCTTCTCTGCTCTCTCTCTCTCCTGCTGATGCCCTCATGCACCCCCTCTTCAGTCATTAGGTTAACTGAGGATATATCAAACTGTGGAGCCTGCTAATTTCCAAATGTGGATATTAGAGTGTCAGGTATGATAATGTATAATGTGAAGTCTAATATTAGAAAACGGGGAGAAGATTGTCAAGGATGTGAGCCCTGCTGGCTGCAGAGCATACTGTTGCAGTCGTGGGTAATCAATTTTCAATTTGCTCATTGTTTTTTTTTTCTCCTCTCCTCTCATTCGCTTTAAACTCTCTTCCTTTCCCTTCAATTTTTTATTTTGACTCCACTCTTAACGTCATCCCTCCTGTCCTTCACCTCTCTCCTTTTTCTTCTTTCCTTTTCTTTCCATTTCTCTCTTGTTGCCACTTACATTCCTTTCTTCATTTCTCCTCTGCTTGTTTTCTCTCCTCTCATCTCCTCTCCTTGTTTCATCTCCTTGTTTCCTCTCCTCTCCTCTCCTTTTTTCATCTCCTTGTTTCCTCTTCTCTCATCTCCTCTCTTCTCCTTGTTTCCTCTCTTCTCCTCCTTTTCTTTCCATTTCTCTCTTGTTGTTGCCACTTACATTCCTTTCTTCATTTATCCTCTCCTTGTTTCCTCTCCTGTCATCTCCTCTCCTTGTTTCATCTCCTCTCATTTTTTCATCTCCTTGTTTCCTCTCCTCTCCTCTCCTCTCCTCTCCTCTCCTCTCCTCTCCTCTCCTCTCTCCTCTCCTCTCCTCTCCTCTCCTCTCCCGGGCCCAGGTCCGCGCCCCCGAGGACAAACCGCGCTCCTCTGCACCCCACCCGGCTGCGCGCTGTGTCTGATGTGTGTGATGAGGGACCGCGGGGAGGCGGAGCCCGAGTGCGTGTGTATGTGTGCAGTTTGTTGAGTGTGTCAGAGAGAGAGAGAGAGAGAGCAGAGGGAGAGAACAGTGGGGAGGGAGCGCAGTACCGGGGACAGTTTTCTCTCCCACTCTTTCACTCTAACATCAGATACTATGCTTATCGCTTCGAGTGGCTGGCACTAGAACACAAGGTAAGAGTCATTTTCCTTTATACTTCTGCTCTCTTTGTGTTCACTGTGTGCGCGTTTTGTGCGTGCTTGCTGTCCGCACTTGCTCATGTGCGCTCGTCCCATGTGGGCATCACTTGCTCCCGATTTGTACGACCATGTGGAGCTGCTTTGTGGTGCCAAAAGATATATTTTTTTTAAATCATCGCCGATGTATGTAGGCTATGTCTCTTTGTAAAGACGTGCCATGCGAATCTCTGCTTTGACAGCCAATTGCTATAATCTATGGAATATTAATTTTTTATATATATAGACTATTTACAAGCCACGCTCGACACAATCAGGATATAACGCGTCCTCGTCCTCCCCTGAAGCATATCTGTGCGCTATATCCCCCTGAAGTTTTGTAAGAGCGTGAGTGAAATGCTAAGGATGCTGCGGGGATTTTGTGAGATGCACATGAATTCAGATGCAAGACTGCATTAAGCCTCCTGCCCTCAGCTACTGCGCTTTCATCCAAAGTGCCTCCCAGACAGTGTAATGAGCGTCACTGCCCTGCGTGGCCCCGGACGCGGAGTCCGTGCAGCCTGGGAGCGCCTGGGAGCGGGCAGGTGTCGTGTTCAGGCGCAGACATCAACAACACAAACTCTTGACATTTGTGCTGCAACTGTCTTTATTGTTGCAGAGAAACGGTTCACCCATCGGCAGTTTTCTGATTCTGCTTTTAATTTAATGAAAGAAGACGTGACATAAACTGGCGACAACATCAAACGTCTCCTAGATGTAAAAATATTTTGGAGCTGTCAACGTGTGAGGCTCAAGTAAATATCTGATGGAACTGCGCCTCTGGCTGCTGGCTGCGGAGACCATGCAGTGACAAGTCAGCACAAAGAAACAGACGTCTTCTGGTTGAACTTTCAAAATAAAAGCATACTGGTGAACAGATTCTATAGGCTACATGCTTTTATAGACAAATATTTGCACTCTTAGATTGTTGTTGAACGTCAGTTATCCTAATCCCTGTTAAAAACCAAAATACATCGGTGTGATGGTCTAATGACCATTTTACAGTAGGGCTGGGCAGCATAGGCCTATTCATATTATATCCATATCGTGATATGAGACTAGATATCGTCTTACATTTTGGATATCGTGATACGACAGGTGTATGTTGTCTGATTGTCCTGGTTTTAAAGGCTGCATTACAGTAAAATTATGTCATTTTCGGAACTTACCAGACTGACCTAGCTGTTCTATTATTTGCCTTTACCAGCTTAGTCATTGTATCCACATTACTGATGATTACTCATCAAAAATCTCATTTTGTAAATATTTAGAGAAAGCACCAATTGTCAACCCTACAATATCGCCGCAATATCTATATCGAGGTATTTGGTCAAAATTATTGTCATATTTGATTTTCTCCATATCTCCCAGCTCTATTTTACAGTCCGTAAACACAGTGTATGATTGCATACAATATGTTGGCTGCATCTAGATGATCTCAATATGTGACAAAATAAAAAAATAAAAAATACCTTTGTAATCTTTTATTTTGAAAACTACTGCGCTCATTTTCCGGTTTCCTCTTGTCTTTTTCTGTTTGCCTTGACGCAGCAGAGTGTTCTGCCCGGGCAGGGCTTCTGCTCAGGTTGGGTTGGCTGCATGATGTTTCCCGACTTCAGTTCATTATGCCAGGATCACTTCCCCCCCCCTCCTCCCCCCCTCATTATCCATCAAACTCAATGTTATATTTCAGCATTTTATTAACTGAACGAACGACCTTTGCTTTGAAACGACATGGGGGGGGGTGCAGGCACCGAAACATTAATGTTGCGTAACTGTGCGTCCCAACCGGATACAGCAATACAGAAGAATAATTGTGCACATAAATAATAACAATAAATAATAAAAAATAAAATAAATACAATAAAAAAAAATATAATAACACAAAACGGCCACTTTCATGTGTTTACGTGCATCCAAATGCGTGCATGGAATATATTGCACCTATAGTGTTTTAATTGATATCAGATTATGTGGTATTATGTCTTCATTATGGTGATTTCTGTTGTTATGATGTATGTTATGATTTCAGCTCTGTAAGCTTGAGGCAGATCTGCTGGGCACAGAGAGGGATGCACAACACTTGGTTCTAAATGTTTTATACATGCGGTCTGAAGTCTGGCAGTAGTTTTAAAGAGCAAGTCGGTTAGAACTGCAGCATGCAGGCTGGAAAGAAACAAGAGAAGGATGGGGGGGGATCCTCCTGTGCACCGATGCCGCAGCGGGGCTTCCCTGGGCTTTTTCCTTTCTCTCTGTCTTCCTCTCTCTGTCTACGCAATTTTCCCTGGGCTTCCCTTGTTGTTTTCCCTGCACCAGCCCTTCGCCCAGCCCTTCCTCCAGCCATCTCTCTGTCAATTAGGCCATTCAGCTCCCCACCCTCCATCCCTCCATCCTTCTTTGGAGGAAAAAAAGGCTGTAGGATGCAGATGCTAGCAGCAGAACAAGAAACAACCGAGATCCTGCATGTTTAGAAAATGATCCGGGATGAAGTAGGCACGTCGTTTGTCCCTAAGGGAATGTTTTAGGAATGATTACAGTCATGTTTAATCAAACTGTGTTCATGGCTCCTCGGACAACAGTTTGAACACAGGAATGGTGAGACTTCTGCCTTTCTGTCCTGTGACGTTTGGCATTTGCTCATACAGCCATTTGCACAACTCCACCAACATCTCTAGCTTCTTCTGAGCAGAATCCAAGTTCTGCTTTACCTTTTATATTGGCTGATGGATTATTCATTAACGCTCCTCCTTCCTCTCTCTGTCTCCTTCTCTCTGCATCTCCTCTTCCTCCCCTCCATTATATCCAAGCTCTCTCTCTCTTTCACTCTTGCTTCCTCCCATCTTCTCTTTCTTCCCCCTCCCCTCCCCTCCCTACCTCTCCTCCCCGCTCCCTCGGCATCCCTTCCCGTTAGCAGATTCTCTTATCATGAGCCACCTCACACAGAGAGACATATGTCTCCCTGTTTTCTGCATCTTTTAACCTTTTTTTCCTGGGTGTGTCGTGCTGCTCTTTCATCACTGACCCACCTCACACTCGTTCATTTACAAATCACACTTGGGAAAAGCTCCGGCACCACCACAGGCCTGTGCTGTGTTGGGCTGTTACATAACACTATACTGTATGTCTCATCTCGGCTGTGAAAGTGATAATGTGCAACGGTTTGGTATAATACAATTTTTTGTTATTCATACGCTTATGATTTAGCAGAAAGCTGCATCGTTAAACCTTTCCCATCCATCCGTCACCTGATGTGATGAAGTGATGCATTCAGTGTGTTTGTAGTCTATATCCAGGATTGCTCCGATGTTGACGGAAATTCCACCAGATGTCCTTTTTTTCGGTCAGATGTCCGTTACCTTCCGCTTTCTTTGTGTTGTAATTCTAAACTCCGATGTATTTGTGAGGACTATGGTTAACTGCTCCTCAGATCTCTGCAGGGTAAATCCAGACAGCTAGCTAGACTATCTGTCCAATCTGAGTTTTCTGTTGCACGACTAAAAACTACTTTTGAACGTACACATGTTCCACCAAAACAAGTTCCTTCCTGACGCTATTTTGCAGCAGCACAGGCTAAGCGCCACCCAAGAATATTGTGATTGGTTTAAAGACATGCCAATAAACCAGAGCACGTTTTTCTCCCATCCCAGAATGCTGTGTGGACTAGCCAGACCCTCCTCCACAGCGCTGTGGAGGAAGGTCTGGCAAAGCGAGACTAATGTGTTTGTAATAAGCAGAAGATGAAAATGTAAAGTAAGCATGAACAAGTGACACATACAGGACCTCAAAAGGCATCAATAAAAGATAAATTACCATCAACACTGTTTTGACTGACAAATGATTTCTGGGAAGTGCAGTCCAGACGCATCAGCCAAGAATGTATAGCACCAAAGATGGAACAATGGCTTTCATGTCAAAGTCAGTATGGAGGGAATATTTATTCATAATTCAAATTGAAAGTCCAAAGAGAAAACAAAGCAAGATCAAATTAAAAATAGTATTATTTTAATTAAAAATAGTTTTATTTTACTACGCTACTAGGAAAAATCATGCCATAATTAAATGTGAAATGTAAAAGCTTAAATGGAAATACTTAAATTAAAATCTCAAATAGAAAAAAAGAAATCATTTTATTTTAGCCTTTCCCCTTTATAATTTTCAATTAGACATTTTATCTTTTGAATTTTATGTTTTACATTTGACATTGACATTTTAAGATTCACCTTTTAGATTTCGATTTAACATTAAGCTTTTCATTTAGAAGTGACAGGTGTCAATTTAAATGAGGAGGCGTGGCCCAACGGCTGGTGGGAGGGTCTGAAACCACTTCCAGCTGACAGCGGGGGCTGTGAGTATTACTGGCCGCCGGTAAGCAAGCGATCCCGGCCACCGCCAGCTGGCTGTCACCTAAGACTGGAGCTTCCAAGTCCGACAACATATCGGAGAAAATGTGCAATTGGCCATCAATTTTTGTTTTCTGTACACAGTTAATTTCTTGCATAAAACAGTCTCAGACGAAAAAAGCAATCAATTCTAGAATCTGCGGCGGCGGTTGCGGCTCGCAGAGATTCTCGGTGTGTCCCTTTTTTTACCCCATATCCACGTAGCATCAGAGTAGCGGTGAAGGGAGGGGAGGAGCCCGGTTCAGCCTGCTGGAGAAGCCTGTCTTCTTCCCTTGCCCGGGGCACATCGCTACGGGCTGTTAGAATCTCTAGAAGAGCCGCAGCTGAGCCTCGCATGATTGAACAGCGCTTATAGTTAGATAAAGTTGTGAAATAGCAGACGAAAATTTTAAAAGGTTTACAGTTGTTGCCCGCTGCTACTACCGCAAACTCCCGATCAAGATTCTAGAATTGATTGCTTTTTTCGTCTGCTATTTCACCTCTAAATTCATTTCTGAGACTGTTTTATGCGAGAAATTAACTGTGTACAGTTTGAATATGGGCAGCTTTACAAAAATGTATGGCCAATTGCACATGTTCTCCGCTATGTCTGTCACTTCTAAATGAAAAGCTTAATGTTAAATCTAAATCTAAAAGGTGAATCTTAAAATGTCAATGTCAAATGTAAAACATAAAATTCAAAAGATAAAATGTCTAATTGAAAATTATAAAGGGGAAAGGCTAAAATAAAATAATTTCTTTTTTTCTATTTGAGATTTTGATTAAGTATTTCCATTTAAGCTTTTACATTTCACATTTAATTATGGCATGATTTTTCCTAGTAGCGTAGTAAAATAATACTATTTTTAATTAAAATAATTCTATTTTTAATTAAAATAATTCTATTTTTAATTAAAATAATACTATTTTGTGGATGCATACCCCATTTGTTTCAGGTTTTTTGAGTACAGCCCCTTTAACCACGTAATTATGCATGCTATGTGGTTATACACATTTTGGAAGGGGCTGAAAAACAGCCTTTGTGTTCTTTGGTTTGAAGGGCTTTGTAAGAAATCCTTTGAAAATTAAACTTGGATCTGCATTAAAATATATATCCTGGTAACTAACAAACATGCAGGTTTAAACACACAACCTCCTTATTGGAGGAATAATATAATATAATCTGCAGATTAGCAGGACCACACAAAAAGCAACACACCAAAGAAGCAAAAAAAAAACAATCTCTTTTATCAAAGTAAGCATCACTTTCTCCGTCTTCTTTCGTCTGAGCACCTCATTATCCATCTTCTTCTTGTCTCCTAACTCCGCCTGCATCTTCTCTGTCTGATTGCTCTCTGGGGATACATTTAGGGTTGTTTCTGTACCTCCAGCCTCTCATCCACAGCCTCTTTTCACAGTTTTTAATTACACAAATGATCTGGCTGATTGGTGCAGTGTAAAAATGCGTGTGTCAGGTTCATAGAAACGGTGACAGGGGGATTGATTTTTTTTTTTTTTTTTGGCAGGACAGACGGACGGACGTGCAGACAGTCCGGAGCTCCGTCACTTTGGAGATTTAACTGTAAATTTGAAAATGTGGGAGTGCTGTAGTGAGATGCATCGCTCCCTCAAGTTTGGCTGAAATTTGATCAGTGCTATTTGAGATACTGGCGAGCAGCAAACTAATAAATGAGCAAACAGGCTGATCTTTTCCAATCCCTACACCCCCAGTTTCATCGTGCAGGATAAAAGGACAGACAGGTAAACAGACAGACAGACAGGTAAACAGACAGACAGACAGACAGACAGACAGACAGGTAAACTGACAGACTCTTATGTCTGATAATATCCAGGAGATGGACTTTGAGAAAGGCAGAAAGAACTAGAGATCAGATAGACAGAGCCTTTGAGAGAGGAGATGTTTGAAGTATCACAAGAACAAAAAGACAGCAAAAACATGTCAACCAAGACAGAAAGGCAGACTCATGGATGGACAGACATGCAGATATGGAGCTCCTCATATTCAGCTATTTTTTCATGTGGTTTCAAGTGGTGGTGCGCATACGTGCACGACAAATTCCTTCACCGGAGGATAATTAGAAAATATTTTGTTAAGCAAGAGTTAGTGAAATAGTTTTAGTTTGCATTCATTTTTCGGGTGCTTCACTCTCCTTAATGCCATTTAATAGAAAACATTTTCTGGGACCATAGAGAGCCTCAGGAGTATATATATATATATATATATATTAGGGGTGGTACGGTTCATGAAAAAACACCCGAACCGCTCGGTTCGCTAGTCTCGGTTCGGAGCGTGTGTGTACCGCACGGTTCGTCAGTACACTGTTAAGCTGCACTAACCTCTTACTGCCGTAGTGTCCACTTTATACACCTATGTTAAAACACTAACTGGAAATGACGAGCGGGATGGGCGTGACAAACGCAACCCATGGCAGCTGATTGGACGATCGCGTCACATGGGTCTGGCTGGTCCCTAATTTCAAAGCCAGACTGTCATGGCGGCTCGTTCAGAATACGATCTCATATTGTACTAAAATAGTTCACCGAAAAGTGTTTCTGAAAACATTTTAAGCGAGAAATAGGCCATGCAGTTGCTGAATTTGTCTTCATTTCAGATCGACAAAGGTCAGTTTAAAAGATTTTCGTCAGATTTTGAGAGACACCGAGCCGACCGCTCCTCAAGTTGGAGTAGGGCCCGCCGCGTGCCACGTCCGCGCGTCACGTCCACGTCACCTGCAGAAATGTCAAGTGGGAGAGAGGCTGCCCAGAGCTGTAGGATGCGCCAGCGTCGTTTATAGTCTGGTGTTGGGAACATTTTGGATTTCACGTTACCTATGATGAAATAAAACAATATAGAACTGCCACTGTGTGCACGTTTTGTGCAACATGCATTCAATATGCTAATTTTAGCTATATATCATATGCTGAAGTATATTCTGGAGTGTTAAAGAAAAAATAAGAACTGTACTGAACCGAAAACCGTGATCCTAAAACCGTGATACAAACCGAACCGTGGGTTTTGTGAACCGTACCACCCCTAATATATATATATATATAAATACTAGTATAGTATTATACACAATTTAGGAACTGTCATGCCCAGAAAATCGCTCCCATAGGTTGTTTGTTCAAGCAGCAATTATGACTCATCAGCAGTTAATCATATTAATGAATTATTGGTCGTCGTATTTATTACGGAAGCAAAGTAAGAAGTTAGGTGACAAGGAAGGTCGGGGTGGTGAATGGGTCAAACAAACACAGGACTTTCACCCAGGAGACTGGGGTTCGTGTCCTGTTTGAAATTAAAAGGTGAGTTTTTTTTAAATTACGGAACAAATGGAGCAAACGGAACTACGTCACGTTCTGGTAACCACAACTTAAGTAACGTACCAGATGATTTTAACTCAAACCACAATCTTTTTCAAGTAGTTCTTTTTGCCTGAAATTAACAAAACTGAGACAGTTACACCCCTGTGAGTGGAGGGTAGGAATGAACAGCCTACTGTATATCGTCGTATGGTTTGCAGGACTTGTTGACATTGTATCTTGTTTTTGTGTGAACTATTCCCTTTTTATTTATTTTTTGGGGCATTTTCGGCCTTTAATTCCACAGGACAGATGAAGACATGAAAGGGGAGAGAGAGGGGGAATGACATGCCACTAAGGGTCGCAGGTCGGAGTCGAACTCACGGGCGCCGTGTCAAGGAGTAAACCTCTATATATGTGCGCCTGCTCTACCAACTGAGCTAACTCGGCCACTGAACTCTTCCTTTAAATCACAAAGTCACAATCAGTCACACAGAGTGAATGCACAAACATACATCAGAGAGTGCGACAGATTCTTCAGACAGACAGGCGAGGGCTGAGTGCTGCATCTGCGTGTCATTGATAAACTAACTACAGGCAGTATATGTGTGTGTTTTGTGTGTGTGTGTGTGTGTGTGTGTTCTTCTGAAAGAAATAACTGCTGCAATGGCCTCCTGCTGAGATGCTACAGAATCTCTGTTATTATCATGTGTTTGAAACTGTGTGTTATAGAGGCACTGAAATACACACACAAACACACAAACACACACACACCCGTGCATACATGTGCACGCACACACACACACACACACACACACACACACACACACACACACACACACACACACACACACACACATTTCTCTATTTTACTTTCAGTGCTACAAGGTTACATAACCAGCAGAGTAACTGTGGCACGTTTCCATTGATATTACAGTAGCTCCCTTTCACTCCTGACATTGAACTGGTGTCTCCCCACCTCTTTAAAGCTTCCTTCTCTCCTTCTTTCACCTTTACACTTTACCTCGGCCGTCCTCTCTCCCTCTGACCGTCCCTCTGTCGGCAGCTCCTACCTGTCCGAGTGCTGTTGTGTCTGTCTGTGTTCCTCCTATTGTCGCTCTGGCACTGCGCCGACGCCCTGAGGACTTATGATCGCTCTATACTGCTACATATCAAAAACTCTTTAGAGCTACAATCCACTGGGCTCCTTGGCCCACACTCCAGATGTCACCCGACGTTCATCAACTCTCCCGCGGACTGCGTTCGCCGGCTCTCCTGCTACATTTCCCGCCGCAAGAAGCGGCGCAGGAAGCGAGGAAATCACGGCGGTGTTCGAGTGCGGATCAGGGGATTTGCGAGTGTCTCCTGTGCACAACTATCACCTCGCTGGCTCTCCATCGAATTTGCAGGGAGCAGGGGCCTCTACCTGGCTCGTCGATCATGGGACCTGAGATACTCCTGTCACCTCTCCATCTCGCCGGCTCACTGCCCTGCAGCTCCACCAAGACTGCACGTTCGAAGCGGCGGGGTGAACCTCCTGAAAATTCGCCCATTGCAACGCTCTCAACTTCCACAGCCTTTGGATTACCTTGCGACTAAAGTGGCGCTACTGAACTGCAGGTCCGTGTCAAACAAGACACGACTTTTTTTACCCAGCGAGATCTGGACACGCTGTCTTTAACGGAGACATGGATTGGCTCCGGTGCTGGTGAGACATCTGTTTTTGGCGAACTTTGCCCCACTAACTGTTCATTCATAAGCACTCCGAGGAGTTCGGGAAGAGGAGGCGGAGTGGCTTTGATCTTTAAAAATCGGCTTAAGGTACAAACACTCTCCGCTGGGAGCTTTTCCTCCTTTGAAGTACAATGCGTAAAAGTAAAATCTGCTACTACACCATTGATGTGCAAACTTGTTTACAGGCCTCCCAAATCAGATAAACATTTCATAAAAGAATTTTCTGACTTTCTGTCTCATTATGCAACATCCTCTGACCGTTTGTTGATTTTGGGTGATTTTAATATTCATGTCTGTTGCCCATAAACCCTTGGTTAGTGAGATTTGCCATGTAATGTAATCATTCAGCCTCTTCCAGCACATAAATCAGGCGACTAATGTTCAGGGGCACACTCTTGATCTGTTGTTATCCCATGGGTTTTCCATTGATAACATAAGCATTGAGGATGCATCCTTCTCTGACCATATGCCTATCGTGTTCAATGTTAAAATACTTAACTCACTGTATACACCACTACTCTCATTATATTAACCGTTTTAATGCAACTAAGTTCTCGGAATGCTACTTGGGGAAATGCTATCACTGACTCTATCACTGCCCATGATCACCTTTTGAGCCCTAATGAACTAATATCCTTATTCAACACATCTTGCTCAGCTTTCCTTGAAACTGTGGCCCTCTAACTGTGGCCCTAATTTTAAATCTCAACGGTGGCTTGATGATTCCACCCGCCAGCTCAGGCAGGTTTGTCGAAGAGCTGAGCGTAAATGGAAAAAAGATCACCTGGCCAATTTCCAAGCTGCAGCTACTCCTGTTGTATCTGACACCCCACCTCGTTTCCCCATTGCTACAGCTACTTTTGACCAATTCCAAGCAGTGTCCTACACTGAACTATAGGACATTGTAAAGCACATGAAGCCATCAACGGCCCAGAACAATCCTATCCCTTCACAGATTATCAAAGATGCTTTTTATGCTATTGGTTCCTCCATTCAATTTATTATTAACTCCTGCCTTGCCACCGGCACCGTTCCTACATGTTTCAAGCATGCAGTTGTCCAGCCTATGCTAAAGAAACATAATCTGGATGTAAAATGATATATATCCAGCCTATCTCTAAACTGCCTTTTATCTCAAAAATCTTGGAGAAGGTGGTGTTAACGCAGCTGCTTCCATACCTCAACTCAACAGAGATCATAGAACATTTCAATCTGGGTTCAAAGCCCGTCACAGCACTGAGACAGCCCTGATAAAGGTGACAAATGACCTGTTGCTCACTCTTGATTCAGGCGCTAATACCATCCTGGTCCTGCTGGATCTTAGTGCTGCATTTGACACTGTAGACCATGGTATACTACTAGAGCGTCTTGAACAGTGGGTTGGCATTAAGGGTACAGCTCTGAACTGGTTTCACTCCTACTTCCACCAAAGATCTTTTTCAATATCCATAGGTCAATACTCTTCATCCCCTGCCCATGTGTCTTATCGTGTCCCCCAGGGATCCATTCTGGGTCCAGTACTTTTCAGCCTTTACATGCTCCCTCTAGGTATCATCATCAGAAAATTTTATATTTCATTCCATTTCTATGCAGATGACTCCCAACTGTACATCCCACTTAAATCCGGCAACTCCATGCAGCCTCTTTTAGACAGTTTGAAAGAAATAAAAATCTGGATGGCTATCAATTTCCTTCAGTTAAATGATAACAAAACTGAAGTTATTGTCTTTGGCCCTTCAAAATCCAAAACTTCCATCCCTGCCAATCTTGGTCCCCTTGCCCCCTATGTTAAATCCCATGCACGTAACCTGGGTGTTATTTTGGACTCCCATCTTAACCTGGACAAACAAATAGCATCTGTTGTAAAGACCAGTTTTTATCAATTAAGAATAATTTCCAAACTAAAGTCTGCTCTGTCATACAATGATCTGGAAAAAGTAATCCATGCTTTCATAACCTCCCGCCTAGGCTATTGTAACTCTCTCTACTTTGGTCTCCCTCTGACTCTGGTGGCACGGCTTCAGATGGTGCAAAATGCAGCGGGTAGGCTGCTGACGAACACAAAAAAGCGTGATCACATTACACCTGTCCTAGCCTCCTTGCACTGGCTTCCAGTCCAGTCTAGGATACAATTTAAAATACTGCTGATGGTTTTTAAAGCCCTTCACGCCCTGGCCCCCAGCTACATAGCTGGTATCATTCATCCCCATGTAGCCCCCAGGTCCCTCAGACCCTCCAGTCCTGGTCCCAGCTTAAGTAAAAAGGTGACAGAGCTTTTTCTGTTGCTGGCCCTCAGCTGTGGAAACAACTGCCACCTGACATTAGAAATGCTCCTTCAATTACAATATTCAAAACCAGGCTCAAAACTCACCTATTTACATTGCCACCCCACCCCTGTGTTGTAATTGTCTTACCCTGCTATGTCTGTAATTAAGTGTTTGTCTATTGATGTCGTCTTAACTTAAATCACTGATATTTTATTTTATTGTTATTATTCTGTGGCTAATGCACTATATACAGCACTTTGGTCAGTGCAAGCTGTTTTTAAATGTGCTATAAAAATAAATTTTACTTACTTACTTACTTACTCTGTCTTTCTCTCTAATTTCTTCAACTTGCATTAAATACATTTGTTACCCTCTTGCTTACCCTTTCCTCCACGTTATCACTTATATATGTAACCTCACTCATCTGCTCTCTCTCTCTCTCTCTCTCTCTCTCTCTCTCTCTCTTATCCGTCTCTACAGCCTACTGTTAGAATATGAATGAGGATTTATAGTGCCATTCGCATGGCCACGGCTTGCTTTATTCTGTCCAGAGATGCGGGCTCCACCAGGTTGACACTGTGTGTCCATGTGATTATAAAAGTTTCTTTGTCTGAGTGCGTTCAGGTAGTGGAGTTGTTATGTAAATGCTGTTCAAGGAACAATAAAATGTAAATCACCAAATCAGTCTGGTTAGGATGGTTTGTGCTGAATCCATCCACTGATTGCAGCAATTCAAATTCAATTCAAATGAAATGAACTTTTGCCGTCAAACAAATATCCTTCACTCACTTTCTCCTTGTGCATCAGTCTGCATCATCAGTTTTCTGTGTGCTTCAGGGATGTGTGTGTGTGTGTGGTGTGTGTGTGTGTGTGCGCGCGCTTGGCTAATAAAGGCTCAGAGGCCTCCAGGGGGACTGAGACTGCAGGAGGAGAGTTTATAGCACCAGCATCTTATGGTCCTTCCATGTCTTCTCCTCTATCATTCCTCTATCTTTACAGCCTCACTTCATTTTTCTTTTTAAATGAATCCACCCCTTGGCTTGCTTAATCTACCATCTCAGTCTTTCCTGTTTTTCTTTTATCTCTCATCCAATTGCTTTCCTTTCATCCTCTTGCTTTCTTTCCATTCCTCAAAAAAAACAATGCAATCCTCATCCAACATCTATTCTTTACTTCCTTCTCATCCTCTTCTCTTTTCATTGCCCCTTGTCTCTCTCTCTCATTCTAACACTTCTGTTCCATCCACCAAATTACTTTTTCGCCCCCTTCTCGCCCTCTTCTCTCTTCTGTCTCCAGTGCTTGTGGATTTTTTATCCTTCCTTCTCCCTTCCTTCACCTCCTTCTGTCATGCTCTTTTCCCCTCATCTGATTTTCTCTCGGTTCTTCACTCTGTTCCGACACTCGACTCCGTCAGTGCTTTCTGTTGTCACCTCTTTTCAATCTCTGTTAAAGACCAAAATGTAAATAACGTGTTAAGATACGATAAATATCCTCTGAGAAACTCCCACTCATCCTTTTCCCTGTCTGACTGACAGATTCAATTTCTGCCCAGTCGTCCTTTACTGCACCTCTGTCCTTCATTCTTTCCCCGTCTCTCTTCACACATCAACCACCCTCAAGCCAATCTGTTCTTAACTCTCCACCTCCACTTTACCTTGGCGTGTGATTGACAGGCAGTAAATGTGTCCACTCATGCATTGTCCTCTGACTCCTCAGAGATCCAGAGAGGGAGAAAGAGAGTTGTTAGTGGGCAGTGATGTCATCTCTGAGCTGGGCTGATGTGATCTGAATGTCATCTGAGATCCCTTTCAGGGACGTTGAGACGGTTTCTATTTCAATTCCATCGTGTTTGTTTATGTTTCCGTCTCGACCGTCTGAGTTGGAGTATACCGTGTGACGTCGCTAAATACCCTACATCTACGTACAGTATTTAACCATTTATTGGTGGAGAGCCAGTTGTTCAGAAAAGAACTGAAGTGGAGATGTGTCTTAATTGGCCTGTGAATGTCAGAAGTTTTTAAATGTCGAAATTTTTTGATACATTTTGAGAGTTTGCTGCGCTGACTCTTGGTTGCTACAAATAGTTCAGAGCCGACCCTGTATATCGTGTGTTTGTGCTCTATCAGGATGAGGATGCACATGTTTTAACCCTGTTGCCAGACAAGAACATTTATATTCTGCAACACGATTGAGTTGTTTTTTACATCCAATCCCAACGTTTTTACAATTCTCATTTACATTTCATCATCTGTCATCCTTTTCATTTACACATATATTCACAGTATAGGACAGTTGAAAACACACACACACACACACACACACACACACATGCGCGCGCATGCATGCATGCATCAACAGACACGATACACCCACATACAGTCATTGGTCTGACTCCAGGAACTGTGCCACCAGCTGTCCCCCTATTGGCTGTTGTCCTGCTGGTGTGTGTGTGTGTGTGAGTGTGTGTGTGTGTGTGTGTGTGTGTGTGTGCGCAAGCGTGTGTGTAGGGAGGTCTCTCTCGCTTTCCCTCAATCTCATTCTGTTACTCTCGCCCACTCTTTCTTTCTCTCATCCACATCCTGGGACTTCTAGGAGCTGGAACTCTCATCTAGAGGATGGACATACAGCAGATTAAACATCCTGCGTCATCACCAGTGTTAAGACCTACAACAAGAGGAAACAAATATTTGTACTTCGTAGAAGATTAGAACCGTTTCAAATCACTGTGAGATAAAAGCCGCCCCCTCTTTCTTTATTTCTTGCTCATTGTGTCAATCAATCATCAAACTGTCCCTCTTGGATCTAATAGAGTTTGAATTTGTGCAGCCTGAAAAGACTACGATTGCTGCAGCCCATCCGAAAGATGTCACTTAAACCTTGCAACACTTTTTGTGATATTTTTTGGAAATATAACGTTTGTGGACATTTCTCTATGTAGTGTTTCTCCTGTGGATAAGCCCGGAAGTAACTTTCCCCCATGAATTGAGCCAATATGGTCTTAGTGCTTCCTGCCATTCCATACACCGTCCGCAATCTACATAAATCAAATAGTTAGTGTCAGCTAGATTACATATTGTTTAGTTTCCGTAACTTAAAAAATGGTCCTCCTTTCACAGAGCTGGCTGTTTAAAATGAGATTGGGGTTGGTTTTTATTTGACTTGAATAAGTGGTTCTGAAATGGATTATTTTTTCCATTTCTGGTTGGACCATTTATTGTGGGAAAATTGCTGTGAAGAAGGGTGTCATATGCTGTACAGATCATAAAGCCCCCTGAGGCAAATTTGTGATATTTACTTGAAAAATTGTCAACCGGCGTTGGTTGAATTTGGGTTTAATTCTTGCGCTTGCTCTTAAATTCTGGGAGGAACTGATTAAATGTGACAATGTGCTCCTCAATACTTGAATGTTCTTTGTCGCTCCTCGTCTTCCTCCTCCTGATTAGATTAGGGTCGTTTTCAGCCACAGTCTCATTGAATCTTCTCTGCCTGAATCAAAAGTAACAGGACACACACACACACACACACACACACACACACACACACACACACACACACACACACACACACACACACACACACACACACACACACACACACACACACACACACACACGCTGTGATTGGTTATTGCTTTTTCTTCCCTCCTCCACACACCTCCACACTGTGACTCATCACACACACACACTGTGACCATCGAATCCTGTCGCTGACTTCTCTAAACCAGTAATGGTCTCACTGATGTCTGAATGTGTGTGTGTGTGTGTGTGTGTGTGTGTGTGTGTGTGTGTGTGTATGTATTGAAATATTATATTCCACAGCCGGATGCTTTCTGTAATCTGTCCTCGGAAACTGCAGCAGTTCATTTTAATTAATTGAAAAATCACAATATCGGCTCCTGCAGGATGCTGCAAATTGATGTTTCAGACTCTTTAACAAGGAGGTATTTGATCCAAAACAACAAAGTGTGAAGAGCTGGTGTGTGTGAAAATTCTATATGTATATACAAAAGTGTATATACACATACACAAAATCAATTGTGTGTGTGTGTGTGTGTGTGTGTGTGTGTTCTTCAGTGTGTGGCCATATGGTCATCAGGCAGCCCTTCGTAATCAAGGCAGTAAGTGTGTTACATAAGATGCATGGCCGTAAATCTGATCTAACAGTGTGGGGGGGGGGACAATAAACATAACATTTCTGAAGAGCAATTTTTGAAGGGGACACAAATAATACAGCCACAATTATACTTGTAGAGGACATGTGTCCACAGAGGAAAGCCTTAATACTATCATTAGTGTAGCATGGAGACTGTACCATTATCCTTCTTTTCAGTGTTTCTCTTGATTCAATGAAAAAGCTGACTAAATTGACCAAAATATTCTTCTTTAAAACCATGTATTTATTTTTAAGTTCACAATCAAGCCACAAAAATACCTTAAAACATAATGACTTATTTTGAAAAAGTGTTCCCATATAAAAGAAATACAATACTTTTGTACACTTGTTAACTTAGCTGATCATAATGTAAATTAGTGAGCCGCTGGTAAAGCTCATCTGCTCACCCTGACAGCCACATGAGCCACACTGTCTGCAGCAAACCTACTTATCTGCCACTTAACATCATATTGAACAAAACACAACTGTAGATAGATCTTCAATATTAACCCTGATATCAGTTCACACACATAACGTTAAGGTAACGCTACATAATATTACTAACATAACGAACTTTTTGTCATGACTAATTCATTAATTACTCAGCATCATTTCCATTTGAGAAAAGAACAACGTCATCCGATGTTTAATGTGATTAAAACAGCCTTGAACCGCCTACTTACTACATTCCTGTCACCATCCGATGTGACTGACTGAGTGAGTCGAGTGCAGATCCGATTCCTAACGTACAGCAGGCAGTGGACCAAACCACTGTGAGGCAAAGGAGGGGGAACTCAAAATGTTCCTAAACTTAAAAAGCATTTTTTGGGGTTTGTATTGTTTTACTACTTACACAGATATGTTAAGTATACATCTCTATGTTATTTACAAAACACAGCATGGTTTTCTAGGGGGGGACAACCCTTAGATGGGGGGGGGGGGGTCCTGACCCCCCCGACACCCCTGGGATTTACGCCCTAAGATGTAAACATTTATCCTGCCATGCACAGTAACATCACTGACCTCTGACCTCAGAAATTGTATTACAGAAGTCAGAGGTCATCCTAGTTTTTCATTTGATCAGTATTTATCCAGAGCAGACTTTGCTGAGCATATATATATATATATTTTTTTTTTACATACGTTAAAAGTATCTCTTTGTGGTATAAAGACAGCTGTGAGTCAATCACGCCTGTGACACTAAAGCATTTATTGATCACTGTTCATACTTATCATACAGACAGATTACTAGAGTAAATACAAATTAGTGTCCCAGTGTTTACTGATGAGCTGCTACAGAAAACATTATGTAATGAAATGCTACATGTCGGATGTGGATGCATCTTGCAGAAGCCTCTGGCTCTCATTACGCAACTCAGAGCTCACTGTCCGTGGTGGTCAGATGTGGCTGCAGTTAGCTTAGCTTCTTAGGCAGTTGCATTACACTCTTATAACACTGTCAGACTCACAATGGAAAGTTAAAAAAAAAAGGGTCAAGTCGATGCAGCAGAAACAGAGATATTGACTTTTCTATTCCACACATTCTTCTTCCTTGTCAAAACCTACATTACCCACAATGTAGTCTATATCCACGACCTTCCACTGCCGATGTCCGATTCCTTCCTCTTTCTTTGTGTTGGCCTTCTAACCTCCGGTGGATTTGTGAGGACTATGGTTAACTGCTCCTCAGATCTCTGCAGGGTAAATCCAGACAGCTAGCTAGACTATCTGCTAACAGTTCAGTCCATTTTCTGTACTGCCGTACATGCAGATGAAGGGCGGCACTACCAGGAAGTCTGCGTTTACCCGGCGGTAAATTTCCACTGGATTACTAGCTTCAGAAGGGTTGAAAATTATCACTTTTCGCTCTTAAGTGTTTAGCTTAGTGCAGAGCCATTGCACAGTCCTTCCAGAAAAAGACGGCACAGAACCCCCAACTGCTCGGGGCGCCTTTCCATGGGCAGCCCCCTCACTCTGACATCTCTCCATTAGTGCATGTATAGGTACTGAGCATGTGTGTGTAATTCAGGCCTGTGTATAATAATGTGTGTGTGTGTGTGTGTGTGTGTGTGTGTGTGTGTGTGTGTGTGTGTGTGTGTGTGTGTGTGTGAGTGAAAACATTGTAATTTCCCTTGCGGGATTAATAAAGTATACATTATTATTATTATTATTATATAAACCAGGACCATTAATTTATGTGTTTTGCAATGAAATAAACTGTTTACAATGAAAATCCCTACAGAGCACGTTTAACTCACATGCAACTTCTGCTATCTCGTTAAAGTTTAACTCAAGCCTGCTCGAGAAAATGTAATCCATAAGTGTAACCCAAGGGGGAAAAAAGGAAATTTCTAACACAATAATTCTTTATTTACACGGTGAGTGCATATTCTTGCTTTCTGCGCTGTAAATATTTTATGAAGAATTATTCCCAAGTCCTAAATGAGCTGGCAAATCTGTACAATGAGAAAATGACCCGGCTGACTGATCTCACTGACTCTCTTTTATGTTTCTCTTCCGCTGTGCTTCCGCTGCGGCCGGGCACCGTGTTGTTTTTTTTAGACAGCAACAGGGTCAGAGCCGGGGTCCGTCGTTGCGACCATCGGGGCCATTGCTCATTGTTACTGCAGGATAACTGGCCGCGGCTATTATTTAGCACGGAGGCACACCTCAAAGCATCCATGGCTACACTCACACTAATTACACACAATACAATACAAAAAAAACTATCTTCTCCTCTCAATCCTTCAAACACGGCAATGTGGTTGATAATAAAGAAAATGACACACACACACACACACACACACTGGCACATCAAATGTTTCCCCGACACTGACACACACAGGCGCAGAAGGTAGTCCCTCTGTGTGTCAGCACGAGCGAGTGTTTTTGTTCTGCTGGTAGTATTGTTTTCGGGGGTTTGCCTCTCTTATCTGGCCGCCTGCCTACACCCTCGTCTGGCTGCTCTTCCTGATAACACGTTGTTGTTCAGTGGTGTCCTCTAATAGCAACACACTTATGTGGACAACACACATAACTTTCAACGAACTGGAAAAAAAATGCCATTTGTATATACAGTACATCAAATCAAAACGCTTTCCCATTCAAGTAAATGAGAAAGCGTGTCCAAACTTTTGACTGGTACTGTATATATACTGAATAAAATTATAAACGCAACACTTTTGTTTTTGCCCCCATTTTTCATGAGCTGAACTCAAAGATCTAAGACTTTTTCTATGTACACAAAAGGCCTATTTCTCTCAAATATTGTTCACAAATCTGTCTAAATCTGTGTTAGTGAGCACTTCTCCTTTGCCGAGAAAATCCATCTCACACCTCACAGGTGTCGCATATCAAGAAGCTGATTAGACAGCAGGATTATTGCACAGGTGTGCCTTAGGCTGGACACAATAAAAGGCCACTCTAAAATGTGCCGTTTTACTGTATTGGGGGTCCAGGGGGGGTTGTGGGTCCGAAAACCAGTCAGTATCTAAATGCTGTGTGAGGAGGAAGGTCTGGCAAAGCGAGACTATGCTGAAACTAACAATGATGATGATATTAGGGGTGAGGTCGAGAGATGAAGATCAATGCAGGTATAAGTAGAATAAGTTTGAATGTGTGAGTCAGGAGCAGCTTGCAGTTTCTGGATGGATAGACATTTAGATTGTCAATCTCCAACTTCCTGCTGTGTCAGTGATCTTTTGAATGCCTCTTTCAAAGTTGCAGCGTCACACACGATTAACTCACCTATGGCGTGTAATCTAAAATAAACCTAAAGAGGGTAAAACCAATAATTGCTGTTGTGTAACTCGGTTCCCGCTGTCTCTCTGTCCTGTGTTGAAGCTTTTTACCGCCCAGTGTGACACAGTCTCACTCCAGTCGTGCTTGGTTGTAACGATTGGCTGTTTGATTATTATCATGTGGTTAAGTTCAAATTGATTTGTTCAGCTGGTGTTAAAGTAATATCACAAACTGCAATATTAAACTACTTTATGGCTTCATCAGTGTGGCTTAACTTTTTTGCCAAAGTGTTAAGATTGTATTAATTTGTATACACTATCCATCGCTGCTTCCTGCATTGACATACTGTTGTCTATAAAGGAAAATTAGGCAGTCACCTGAACTTAACTCAGTTTTGCCCAGACACTTTAAAAAGTGGATCTGTTGGTTCACAACAGTAAGCCTCATCCGAATGTCACACTCAGGTCTCTGTGTGCAGCCCACTCATGATCTACTATGGCATTAAAAAACAAACGAAACTAAAACTAACAGCTGCTGCAGCTGCTGCGGAGCAGCTGAGTCTCAGCTGTCACTCAGTTCTGCATCCATGAGCCGGATCCTCATATAATCAAGCCCACAGGACAAGCAATAAACAAACATGGATGCTGTTAATAGCTTCTGCTTTCAAAAAGGCTGCTGTTCAGCAACCGGTGTAGATTCCCACAGAACTCGAATGCACCACTGCGCAATAACAAACATCAACAAAACAAAAGGCAAAATAAAAGAGGACGTGTTTCATTACATTTTTAACATTTACATGCTCATTTTCATGCCTCGTGAAAAATCTGATGTGTTTTTATTTTTTATTTTTTTTACTATTGACAGATCTGTAGTCAATAGTGATTAACAGTGATCGATTCTGGGGGACAAACACAATAGATAATGATTTTTTTTGCCCGTTCCTCCTCCACACAAACAGCATCCAGTTTCTCTCCCTAAAGGTAAAACTAATAAAGACTTCATAATTTCTAATTATATTGTGCCAGCGCACTGCAGGTGAGGGCTCTTATGTCTTATTGATTTAATGTTTTGAACAATTTCCAGAAATATCGGGGGAGATAATAACGCAAGGCAATTGAAAGGAGTGTTTAAGCCTTGAGGTAACTGACTCATAGATTATTCAACAGAAGGTGAATATCTATATTTGTGGTTCTAATATAAAATGTGTTCAGGCTAGAAAGGCACTATGGGTCTCCAGCTGGACTTTTTTTCATTGTACTCGTATCTGCTTTGAGATTCCTTTGTCTTTTATAAGCATCGATAGCCTCATTACTTCCTGGTTTTATTTCTGCCCCAGGGTCAAAGGGATTAAATTGGTGGAGATGCAACACCTCTAACAATATCTTGGGGAGATATAGAATAAAGGAGAATAAGGGAGTCAGACAGAAAGACAGGGACGATGTCAGATGTGATAAAGAGGCACTGTGGCCACATGTTCAGTACGTTCAGAACAGAATTAGCACTGTTGTCCTGATGGAAAAAGACACAGAGCTGAGTTGTTGGTGGTGGTGGGTTGCTCCATGCAGGTACAGGTGAGAAGACACACGGTAGATGATTATGTGGATTATGTATTAGGGGTCAGGATCCCTGACTGTGCCAACACAGCTTTCTAATATTATGGTCGGTCTGAACACAGCTGACAACTTTTTTTTTTTTCTATCTTACAAACTTTTGCTCCTTTCTTCTGTCTTTCTTTCTGTTTTTCACACTCTGAAGTCTCTCTAGCTGCTCTTCTGAGTTAACGCCTCCATCACGCACATGTCACACACAAGCTAGTGGTTCGCCTGTGTGTCTGTGTGTGTGTGTGTGTGTGTGTGTGTGTGTGTGTCATATATCCCTCTTTGAGAGTGCGTAGGCTTGTTTCTGTGTTTGCTGTGTATTTCTGTGTTTCGTTGACTCCGTGTGTCTTCCTCTGGATACGCAGCCATGCACGCTCTCTTTCTCTCACTTCTCTGTCTGTTCCCTCCGGCTCGTTCAGTCTCTCACTTGTTTTCTCTGTCACTCGTTCGGTCCCATCATCCCTCGCTTCCTTTCAGCCTGTCACTGACTTCTCTAAAGGCTTTGTTTTAGAGCGCTGCAGCCTGACACTGAATGGCACTCATAGTCTCTCTATCTGTCTCTCTCTCTCTCTCTCTCTCTCTCTCTCTCAGCATGCACACATTTAAACTTGAAACCTTCGTTGCTCACACACACACACACACACACAAACACACACACACACACACACACGGGCGCAAGCAAAGACAAAACAGACAGGATACATGTGATTGGGATTTTATTTGTGGTGCTGAAATTGCATTAGGAAGGGTCAATAACTGTGTGTGTTCCAGAAACACTGTCCAGGTTACTCAGGATAATCCACAGATGATTAGGTCTAAAATAAAATCCGTACCATATACATCCCGCCACATATAACTGTATTACTTCAATTAAAAAAAACTTTGAAGAAACACATTTGTGATATGTCAAAAAACAAACGTAATCAGGAAAAAAAAGTGTTTCCCTCTAATGAGAATGCAGTTTCATAAACGTAATTGTTAGTAGACAGGGCTGTGGATGGATGGATACATTTGGTGGTGGCAGAAGTCTAACTGGCTGATATCTAAAAATTTAGCAATGTCTAAAAGAGAAGTGGAAATATATTTTATGTATACTTTTGGAGATTTTAATAATTTCATTGAGTTGACCTTAAAACAAGTTGATTAGAATAGAATAGAATACACTTTATTGTCCCTGAGGGGAAATTTGTCTTGGACATAGTGCTACAATCTGTTACTTCACGACATAAAAAACATGTAACATAAAAACATTCTCAAATTAACATAAAATAAAATACAAATACAATACAATAAGATAAAATCAACATGAAAGTGAGATCAGCAGAGCATGCTAAGACACAAAAGAAGGGCACACATGACAGCACAGACAACACAACATCCTAAGAATTAACTGTAATAATTAAAGTGCAAAGTGCAAAAAGTGCTGGTGTATTTACTGCACCCCTGCTCTGCTGGGCTAAGATTTACTATTGAAGTAAGTTGCAAACGAATAACACATGCTTACTGTACTAACAGATACATAGACACTGTATAAACAGTGTGCCATTACACAGAAGGAATGAACTCATCTGGAGAGACTTTTAGGGTTATACAGTAGCCTGCCTTTGGCCTACTTTAACTGGCTGCTGCAATGCAGCCTGACTGTGAGTATAAAGCTGCATTAAGCAATTTTGTGACAGGGCTCTAAAAACAGACTCACAGAAAGTGAATAAAAGCAACACACACACACACACACACACACACACACACACACACACACACACACACACACACACACACACACACACACACACACACACACTAACACACACTAAGACACAAACACAAACACACAGGTTTTGCAGAAACTTTGCAGAAGACACCCCACACAGCTGGGATTTGTGTGTGTGTGTGTGTGTGTGTGTGCAGAGTGTATCATGTTAAGCAACAGACATACACTTGGCATACAGCACAGAGAAACTTTAACAAGATGTGTATAAGATGAGCCGAGAGGAGACGAAGTGTGATGGAGGAAGTCACCAGAGCGCCAGAGCTCCTCTCACCACAGCTTCGGCTTTACCTCCAAGACTGACAGCTGTGGGAGCGGGGACTCAGCCACAGTTTATTGGAGCTGTTATTTTTTTTAAACTTCACTTTCTTTTTTTATTTACCCAGCGAGTGACACGCAGAGGCCAAATGTTCTTTTCTTATCCAACATTGTCACACCGATTCTGCTGCCCGGTAGAACCACAAGCCTTTAAACTGAGCAGCTGGACAGCTAAAGATTATTGTTTCTTTTCCACATGTCAAATGGAGAGACCGAAACCAACATTTGTCTTTCAAAAAGTGTCGTCTGTGTAGCAACAACCTAACACAGCTTATGTCTCTGTGCCATAGAGCTCCCTATCAATTTTTTTTTTTTTTTTTTTTTTTTTTTTTTTTTTTTTTTTTTTTTTAAAAAAAAAAATAAAAAAAACACAATACCCTTTTTTTCATTTACAAGAGACGCAATGAGATTTTTTGACAATATCTCACCATACCAGTATAACCCACTACAACATCAAGACATGACACATCAAATATAATGATAACAATAATAACACCATCTAAAACGTGCAAAAAAAACCCAACCATAATCAGTTTTTCAGACTAAACTGCACTGACTGTATTCAAAGGAATAGATCATTCAATGCAACCCTATTGCTCTTTGTTCCTTGCTTACGAACTGGATTCATAATTGCTTCAGGGCTGACAATAGAGGCCAGAAACTCCGCTGTCTATGCTCGTACCTCCAACAAGTCCTCCAAACCATACAACAATACAGGTTGTGTCTTTCTACCCTGTAGTAAGACCCTTAGAAGCGTTTTCTGATTAAGGTTGTGAAATGGTCACAGTTTGGTTATGTTTGGGGACCAAAACTGCTTAGTTAAGTTTAGACAAACATCGTAGTTTGGGTAAAAATCAGACGTTACTTCACTTCTGTGACGCACGTGATGCTGAACGTGACGTTCGTAAACTAACAAATATAAAACTTGCCATGGGGACACCAACCCTGGGTGAAAGTCTTGTGTTTATTTGCCCAAAAAAAAAATCCCGTGCCATCTTTGATTTTAAAGACTGTAAGTATTATTATTTTTTTATTATTTTACACCTGTCTGACATTATTAATGTATTCATTTCATCCCTGTAAGATCTCCTTCCCTTCTGGTGAGTTTTTTTTTTTTTACATTCTTGTCATAATGCATTTCATGAAAGCCTGAGTGCCGTGACATAGGGAGTACTGGCGTTTGCCCTCTTGTAGGTTCATATTAGGTCATTAAAGCTTGGCACCCAGTGAGAAATGTTCAAGTTGTCTCCTATTATCTGTTCAGAACTCAAAGGACTACAAAGCTATTTGTTAGAATGCTAAATTGTGGATGATTGGATATTTGTCTCTTTAGGGAATACAAACCTAAAATAATCCCGGCTTTATTTTTTAAATGTGTGAATAAAGGGCACTTTATTAGGTGATTCATTATTAGGGGAGCGAAATACACACACACACACACACACACACACACACACACACACACACACACACACACACACACACACACACACACACACACACACACACACACACACACACACATGCAGTTCAGTGTAAGACAGAAACTCATATCAGCCAGCAGAAAATGTTCCCCCTAATTAACTTCTGTTCAGATTTGCATAAATGTGTTTCCATGATGTAAAGCCTCAGCTACCATGTTCTCATTAATATGCACAATAACCACTGCATTTATGCTGGGTCAACACAGCCAAACCCCTTCTCGTCTCTGAGTGGTTCTGGTAATGGAGCTGCATGGTTTAAAACAACGGGAGCAGAGAGATAAAAGGCTGGTGGCACCGAAAGGTTTAGCAGTAATAGAGGAGGTGAGGAAGGAGATTGAAGGGAGACGAGAACAAATGAGCTACATGACTAAATTACATGAGGGACTGAACTCTCTACAATGTTCGTGGAAGATGGAAATCCGGCCCATTGTTTCCCTCTCGTCAGTTGAAAGTGGCAATTAACTACGTGCTAAACGAGTATATGTTTTCCACAGAAATCACCTTTCATTCAACAGTGTAGGTGATAATTTTGCTTCCACATTTTCACATTATAATGATAAAATCCTGTTTTAAGTTGTTTGTTTTGATCACATTAATACAATTCAAGCTCAGTCTCTGTCTTTATCAATCCTCTGGGATTCACTCGTAGGAAATACACTTAAAGTTTGATAAGGACTAAAAGAAGTCAGACCTTTATCAAATATTTAAGACTAATGTGTCACTCTAAAAACACGCAAAACATTTCAGAGTTTTTTTAAAAGTTTTTTTTTTACCATGCAACTTCAACAATCCGCCATTCAAAGCCTGTCTGCTCAGCCTGTCGCTGTCTGTTCTGCCTCTGTGCTCGTCAGCGTGGCTCTTGACTCAAAACTGCCAGACTGTGCAGGTTTTCTACCGAGACATCCATAATTTATAACTGAAGGGTTCAAACAAGCTTGTGTGTGTGTGCGTATGTGTGTGGTGGTCATGCATAAGTGTGTATATACAACTTGGGGGGGTTTGTGTGTATGTGTGTGTGTGTGTGTGTGCATATGCAGCTCATTCATGTTTCATGTTGCACCAATAAAAGCTTTTGATTAGCAGGACCTCAGAAGCACATTGTGTGCAAATTAGTTTGACCTCATGATATTAACCCTTTTTCAAAGCATTTAGCCCCTTTAAATATATGTATATATATATGTATGTATATGTCAATATATACAGTATGTATGACAAGTAATTTCATCACTGGTTTAAGTGGGAGATATACTACAGTGCGATTTCAATTTATTTTTTGAACGTGCTAATCGAGCTGAGAAGAGTGGTGTAAAAAATCTATTATGAACTTCGTTTGGGTCCATATGAATGACCATAAATTATAATAAAAACAATTAGAAAACATATTTGCATTCACATTGGATTTTTATTGGATTTAAAAAGGTGACAGGCTCAAATAAGCTAGATTCACATGGCAAATTGAACAGGGCAATCAATCATGAATTTAAAAAAAAGTCTTTATTAAATTCATATACATGCAAAATCATCAGAATAGCCCATTTGGCATGTAAATATAAGTCCCTACCAACACAGGCTACTAGTCTACGGTCTGTGGTATCTTTTGGTAAGAAGACATACAGGTCTAAATGAGACACCGATCAGATTCAGCAGAATTAATCTGTGTTGACAAGAGCAGTTCATTAAAAAAAAACGGCACAGAAATAAACAAGAGACACATTCTGCTAGAGAACCTCCAACATGGCCGCCAGAGGCCTCGTTATGTCCTTTCATCATTCGCCAACAAATCATTTCCATAATTCAGAACCAAGGATTTGTTTCACTCGGTGTGTAATTATACTGTTTCCTGGAGCCCCAAAGATGTAGATGATTGTTTTTCTGAGGTCTGTGTGGATGTTAGCATTTATCACTGTCCACCTCCACATGCTGCACAGAACTCATCATCAGACCTCCTAAAGGCTGGATGAACTTTCTTTTCATCCTAAACCCTCTTGCCATCCACTGACTGTGATTCGTTGTTTTGCATTTTTTTATTCTAGTACACTTTTTTTTAGGAAAGTAAGAATTAACATTACATTACATGCCATTTAACTTTTTATCCAAAGCGACTTACAATTAAGTGCTTTCAACTGTGAAGGTTCAAACTCCAGATAGCAAGTAGGAAGTGCAAGTGCATTAGCTTTAAATAAGCCAAGCTGCAAAGCGACATATGAAAGTGCAGGTTCAAGAATTATTATTATTTTTTTTTATCCGAGGTGTAGTCGGAATAGATGTGTTTTTAGCCTTCGGTGGAAGATGTGTAGGCTTTCGGCCATCCTGATGTCGATGGGGGGCTCGTTCCACCATTTGGGAGCCAGGACAGTGAATTCGGGATTTTGTTGAGTGATTAGTTCTCCCTCGCTGTGAGGAGTTTGTTTTTTATGATTTTATTTTATTATATAGTGACAGTGGATAGACAGGAAAGGGTGAGAGAAAGAGAGGGGATGACACGCAGCAAAGGGCCGCAGGTCGGATTTCGAACCCGTGCCACTGCAAAGGACTCAGCCCACATGGGGCGAACGCTCTTACTGGGTGAGCAAGAGCCCGCCCCACATGTGCATATGTTTTGCAGGGGTTGTAGACAATTCAAAAATATTTTTTTTAATAATTAGTTTCTAATAATCTGGGGCCCTAAAAGTCTAAGAAAAATAAGAAAAATCTTTTTCATGCCTTTCAGTCTTCCCCAAATCCTTTTTGGCTTCACACTAAAGTAGTTTACTAAGACGTAGATCAAATGGGACTCTCTCATCTTCTCCCTGTGATTGTAGTGTTTGTAGACTTTTCACTCGTTTCTAACAGAACTAAAAGCTTTGCTGTGTTTATATTGGGCTCTAAAAAGCAAAGAAAGTGATGCCTCGTGCACACAAGAGCTTAGTGATGTTAAATCCATCGGTGTTAATCCCTTCATTAGCATGATTTGTCATCCCACAAGTTTTCTCCAGAATGGGGACGACCTCTGGCTCCCGTTGTAGTGTCTCATTAAATCAGTAATACTGGCTGTGATTGGCTCTGCGTGAGTTGGACTCTTCCAACGAGACCGAACTCAGCCTGAGCGTATTAACTGTGCTGCTCTAAAAGGTCTGATGTATCAGGTACAATGTGGTTGTTATTGTGTGTGTGTGTGTGTTAAAATACAGTCATATGTGTGTTTGTGTGTGTAATTTTGCATGTTAGTTCAGGAAAAATGCCCACATGAGTCGTTTGTTCACGCCGCAATTACGCCTTATATTTAGGTGGCGTCGCGGTCAGTTAGTGTGACGCTTATCAGTTAAATTTTCTAAGCACAAACGGACATTTGGAAAAACAGAAAAATGGGTTCAAATATCCAATTTTAAAAAAAATTTCCACCATGACAAATTAAAAAATTGGCTCTTTAACCGTTTTTCCAATTTTCTGTTTTTTATTCAGAGGATCAGAAATTGAGAAAATTACAAAATTGCGTCTGAGCTCCAATTATTCAATACTGCCATGGTATTCTCTCCCACTACTTTGCGGAATATGCATGTCATTAACTGCCCATGGACCAAAAAAATAAAAATAAAATTTTTGTCTGTCTCGTGAGTGACAATGACGTATGAGCGCCGCGACGTCAGTGGTAAACACCGACATGTGTAGTGTTGAACAAGAGACAACATGGGGCGCGGGAGACAGCAGGACCAAGCAGCGTTTAATGCTTGGAAGTACCGACATTACTTTGAGTTTGACTCGGTTAAAGGTGACAGAAACATCAGCGTCCGCTGTACACTCTGCGTGGGAAGAAAACTTTTATCTACAGCGAAAAATTCCACTTCAAATCAGAGCAAGCACCTAGCAAGTCCGGCACAAGAATGTGAAACTAACTGGAAAAAAAACCTGAACCCCCAACTGACATGACTGCTGCGGCTACATCCAGCTCTACCGGGCGAACCTCCGCGGGCCCCCCTCCTGCTAAACAGGTGGAAATAGACTTCAAAGCGACGACAGGACTTAGTGCCGCTGAACTGAAGAAGCTCGTCGCTGGCTATATTGTCGAGGACATGCTGCCAATTTCCACTGTTGACTCTAAATCGTTCCGACGCATGTTTTTGAAAAGTAACTAGTACAGTAACTAATTACTTTTGAAAATAAGTAATCAGTAAAGTAACTGGATTACTTTCTTGGAGAAGTAATCAGTAATCAGTAACTAATTACTATTTCCAAGTAACTTGACCAACACTGGCGGTCAGTTAGTGTGACGCTTATCAGTTCAATTTTCTAAGCACAAACGGACATTTGGAAAAACAGAAAAATGGGTTCAAATATCCAATTTTAAAATTTTTTTCCACCATGACAAATTAAAAAATTGGCTCTTTAACCTGTTTTTCCAATTATCTGTTTTTTATTCAGAGGATCAGAAATTGAGAAAATTACAAAATTGCATCTGAGCTCCAATTATTCAATACTGCCATGGTATTCTCTCCCCCTACTTTGCGGAATATGCAGGTCATTAACTGCATATGGACCAAAAAAAATAAAAAATAAAATACTGATAGACTTTGGGGTCAGAGGTGCTTGCAACTGATGGTTTTCGAAATTCTGATCCTCTGAATAAAAACAGAAAATTGGAAAAACAGTTTAAAGATCAAATGTTTTAATCTGTCAAGGCGGAAACAAATTTAAAATTGGATATTGGAACCAATTTTTCTGTTTTTCCAAATGTCCGTTTGTGCTTAGAAAATTGAACTGATAAGCGTTATACTGACCCGTCGCCCTCTAGTTGCTGTAGTAGTTATGACGGGAGCAAAGCAGGAAGTAAGGTGATGAAGTATGAGAGTGCCAAATTCCGCGTAAAGAGGCAGGTTGGGGTGGTGGATGAGTCAAACAAACACAGGACTCCGTATTAGAGGGAAGGAATAAACAAAATAACATAATTATACTTTCGTAAGGCGGATTTGCCTTACTGCACATATTGTGACGACTATTATGATGTGTTGTACAACGGGCAGTGTGCAATTTCATTGGCTAGTGGCAGTCTCTATGCAAGAGCATGTCCGTGCATAGTGATGCAGCAGTCTGTGTACTTAATCTATTTATGTATATATGTACTTTGTTGTGTTGAACTATTTAAACAGCAGATATTCTTTGTTCTCTGTGTGTTTCAGCAGCACACACACAGCAGGGTACATTGCATGCATTTGGAGTTAAGAACTGAAGCGGAAAAAACCAGCCTGCTTGCAGATTTTGCAGTAGCTCAAATTCTTTTTCAGCGAAAGCCTCAAGGTACAAACTGTCATTCGCAAACACCATAATTTGTTCAATATTTGAACCCAATTAATGTTTTTAAAGCAAGCATTGGGCTGCTCAAATGTTGATATCTCATTCTGGATGAAAACAACCTTTCGTAGCTATTGTTAGACTGTAGCTGCTGCTGTGGTGAAATTAATTGTAAATTCTCCCTTAGATCTAAAAAAATATTCAAAAGATTTTTTTTTTTCTTTGTCGGTTTTCTCTATCCGCTTACTGCCAGTGACGTCCAATCCAGTTGAATCTGTTCTTCCCGATCTATCTGTCAGTCTGTCTTCACATTCATCCCCGCTGTCTTCTTCCATTCATCACTCAATCATCAGTCTGCTTTCTAAACTCAGTGAAACAGGTCATTATTCTGCTTAAGTGCACATTCAGACCTGGTTCTCTGGGCTCCAGCAGAAAAAAACCTGTATTGGCAACTCTTTTCACTTTTGTGTCGGAGCCAGCGGGCTGCTGCTGAGCGTGAGCAGAATTCATGGCTTCATTTTTCGATGCGGGCTAAGCGCCAGTGAGATTGGGGCCGTTTATTTAGAAAAAAAAAAGGGAAAAAAATGAGATCAATTAAGTGATTTAAAGGCTGCTGTCTCAACTGTCAGCAGATGTGATGGAGGGAGAAGTAAAGAAATGATAGGATAACTTCAGCCAGAAGTGTGTTAAGGTGAGATAAGACTGGGACATCTTGCTGTTGCAGGAATCCTACCCATGACCTGACGGTTATACAGGACCACTCTGTGATTTTTCTTTTTCTTTTACTCCGCTTATTCTGCCCTTAACACTCCATTCTGCAGTGGCCATCCATCCATCCATGCATCCATCTCTTTATTCTCTCTGCGGTAACGGCCTCCCTCTGGTTATTTTATCACTCCATTAATTCTTTTTGCACTGACTGCAGCCAAGTTGGTTGGCTCGCACAGCTCTGCTTTATCAGCAGTGGACTCTCTGTAAGACTTTCACTGTGGACAGAGAGGTGAGAAGGGTGTGAAGAGGCTTGGAGGGGTGACGAGAGAGATGAGGAAAGGAGGGGTGAGAAGAGGGATGGGGGGGTGAGGAGAGGGATTAAAAGTAGATTTGAGGAGAGGGATGGAGGGGAGAGGATAGCAGAGAGGACGGATTGAAAGGAGAGCATGGTGTGAGTATAGGGGAGAGCGGAGAGGTGAAGGATGGAGGGTAGAGATGAGGAGAGGGATGGAGGAGAGGGATGGAGGGGAGAGGAGAGGGATGAAGAGGGATGGTGAGGAAAGGAGAGGCGAGAAAGAGGAGGTAAAAGCAGTGAGAAATTAAATGTGGCGTGTGACATTAAAGTATTAACAGAACTGGAAACAGTGTTGAGATGGCCACAAAAGTTTGGTGTCATTACCGAGTCTGATCTCAGCTTTGAGAAGCAGATCATTTTAGTTGTCAGCTCCACTTTTCTCCAGGCGAGGCGTCATTTCCTGTTGCAGTGACAACTGTAGCTTCTTTATATAATGGTATTAGTCGGTCTTCTGTGTCCCTTCTGCAACCCTCCTCAAAATGTTGCTGCCTGAGTTTTCAGTGGCACCAAAAAGAGAGACCACGTCCCTGCTGTGCTGGCATCGTCATTTTAAAACCTGGCTCCTTAACCTTAAAAGCCAGACCTTTAAACCCCTCGTCTCTGAGGTCATCTGGTCTCAAACCTGGCTGCTCGGTGGTCGGGATCATGCCGTCGCAGTCGTGGAACGCCCTCTTTCTGCCCCACAGTTAAAACCTTTGCATAATTGAATGTGGCCACTGTGCCAAAATCAGCACAGCCGGGTTCTCTTTCTGAGGGCTTGGAATTGGAAAAAGTGGTGTTGTTAAATCATCGTGGAGTGTTCTGGATGAACTGAGGGTACATTTTTAAATGAAAAGGGGAAGAAAAAAAAAAAATGTGTGTTTTTTTTATTAATTTTTTTTTTTTTTTTAAAAAAAATTTTGTTTTTTTTTTAGTTTTTATAAAATAAAATTTAATTAAAAAAAAATGAGGAAGGAAAATTATTTGTTTGTGTGTGTTTTTTTTTTTTATTTTTTTTTTTTTTTTTTATTTAATTTTTTTTTTTTTTATTTTTTTTATATTTATAATTATTAAAAAGAAGAAAAGAAGGAGTGGGGGGTGAAATAATATTTGTTTTTGTGTGTGTTTGTGTGACCCTCAGCATAAGTGAATATACCCATGCTAAAGTTGATTAAAAAGAGGAATAAAAAAAAATAATCTTTTGGAAATTGATCTTAATGCCTTAATTAAAAAAATCTGGAATCCAAACTTTAAGGACACAAATTTGCTTTGTGAATGAATAATGTATTGTGAATAAATAAATCTAATTCCTTAAAATACAGGGGGCATATAAGTAACACCCCTATGTTAAATTCCCATAGAGGCAGGCAGGTTTTCATGGATCCAGGATACTATGCATCCTGATAAAGTTCCCTGAGCCTTTTGGAATTAAAATAGCCCCCCCACATCATCACATACCCTTCACCATACCCCCACATCATCACATACCATTCACCATACCCCCCACATCATCACATACCCTTCACACATACCCCCCCATTATCACCATAATACCCTTCACCATACCTCCCACATCATCACATACCCTTCACCATACCCCCACATCATCACATACCCTTCACCATACCTCCACATCATCACATACCCTTCACCATACCCCCACATCATCACATACCCTTCACCATACCCCCACATCATCACATACCCTTCACCATACCCCCACATCATCACATACCCTTCACCATACCTCCCACATCACATACCCTTCACCATACCTCCACATCATAACATACCCTTCACCATACCTCCCCACATTACCACATACCCTTCACCATACCCCCACATCATCACATACCCTTCACCATACCCCCACATCATCACATACCCTTCACCACATATACCTCCCACATCATCAAATACCCTTCACCATACCCCCACATCATCACATACCCTTCACCATACCCCCACATCATCACATACCCTTCACCATACCTCCCACATCATCACATACCCTTCACCATACCCCCCCACATCATCACATACCCTTCACCATACCTAGAGATTGGCATGGTTTTATTTCAGTTAGCCTAATAGCTGGTTTGATTTGCATTGAGAGATGAAGGAAGAAAATTTATTTATTTACGATAGATTATTCATTCACAAAGAAAATTGGTGTCCTTAAAGGTCAGATTTTTCCTTATTTTTTTTAATTAAGGCATTAAGATCAATTTCCAAAAGATGTTTTTTTTATTCGTCTTTTTAGTCAACTTTAGCATGGGTGTATTCACTTATGCTGAGCACTGTAATCCCATGCTGTGAGCTCCTGCAGGTGTGGCTGGGACTGCCTCATTAGCTGCTGGGTAACTGTTGTGAAAGACCCTGGACGCCCAGCTGGTCACCTGTTAGAATTACAAAAGAAACACACACACACACACACACACACACACACACACACACACACACACACACACACACACACACACACACACACACACACACACACACACACCAAAGAGTATGTACTGAAACAAGCGCACATACAGAAATACACACACTCTGTCTCACACAGTGGGCCATCTGGCAGAGGGATAAAAGACCTACAGTAACAGCACTGGCTTTTACAGGCTCAATAAGTGACTCATGTTAATTATTCTGCCTCTTGATTATCAAGCTTTGCAGTCGCGAGGATGTCGGCAGTTTGCGTCCGTCGGGAATTGAAGCCGACTCGTACATCAGAGCAGCAGCCATTAGTCTGGCAGGGGACATTGGTTTTTGGACGCGAGTTTATTGGATTTTTTTTGTTTGAGCTGTTGAAGAGAGAGACGGGGCTGGAGGTGTTTGTGTTTGTTCAAACTGTTTTCCCTGGATTCCAGAAAAGGCTCTCTGGCTCTTATTTCTCTTATCTCAGTGTTTCTTATTATTTAGGTTCATTTTGGCAGGGACAGAAGACAGAAGAACACTCATCAAATAATATACCAGTGCCCCATATAGCAACCCTGTGTTGAGTTTTTCATCTTTTGTGATGATTATAAAGAACACTGAGCCAACTTGAGTCCAGCTCAAGATTTGTTTTCAACATCATAACAGAAACAATTTAGAAATATATAAACAATAGACATGTCTGTATCATTTTGACGATATCATATCAACCCTAATCATATCCTACAGGTCTCATACCCCTTCTTCACATCCTTATACAGTTATGTACTTTAGAGATCTAAACAAGGAGCCCCTCTGGAGACATATACAGAAATAGCTTCATGGAGACAGGATATGAAAGGAATCTTACAATGAGGACAATGACAATACCGACACTGTAACGATTTGACTGTAGAATTTACAGTAAATACCTGGCAAAAAAGTTGCCAAAGTCTTGTAAAAGTGCTGTCAATTACGGTAGAAAAAAAATTACAGTATATTACAGGATACCATTTACAGGTTACTTTTGTTGTAAATAAATTATAGCAATTACTTGTTAACAGAAAAACTACAATTCATTGTAATCTTGTTTACAACATTATCTTGTACTTCTGTAAATTAAAATTACAGAAGTTACCTGGCAACTCAAATTGCCAGTACATAGCTGTTAATACTTTACAATACAATATGTTGTTATAGCACATTTTTACAGTTCATTTTTGTTTTTTTAAATTAACAGCCATGCAAATTATGCATATTATAAAGTGTTTTGAATTATTGCATTCGATTCTCTTCACCTGTTAATTAAAACCAGAGTCAGAGCTGCAACAAACGTTTTAATACAATGTGTGTTACAATACATATGTAAGCATTTTATAGTAAGCACAAATAGTAAGATACATTGTCCTGCTAATATAGCATATCCATCATCTGTCACTCCATGTTGAGGTTCAGGATTGTGTTTGCCACCTTCTTACTCTCTTTAAGACAGCAACAGTTGACATTTCTGGACTCAGTCCAAATGACAGCAGCGGTGCAGCAGCACTCGAGTATCCAATCACCTGTGATTGAGATGCTGTCGACTCCAATTTGCCAAAAGTGAATTTGTTGTGTTTCAGGGGGACAGTAATCTTCTCCACCCACAGGTAGTGATCAATCCAAACACACAAGTGCAGAGTACAGTATTCACGAGTGTAAGGCTCTCCGCCACATCAGCCCCCACACATGTGACATTTAAGCTGTTTCCCAATTCCACTCTAACACTGTCCAGTATGGACTCACACAAGAGATTTTCTAAAAACTGCAAATTTTTAAAGCTCAACAATAATATAATATTAAATTTTTTCTGTACCCAAATCTTGCTTGAGATGACTCCACAATGCAAATTTGCAGCTGTGAATGTCTCCTTCATCTGCTTTGTGCATTGTTATGTGGCACAAAAGTGTACATCACTAGCACACTCTAAATCTGGTGAACTTAGCTAGGGCTGCACAGTGTATCGTTTTTTTATTGTCATCGCAATATCAACTGGTGCAATATACATATCGCGAAAGGTGCGACGTATTGCGAAAGACACTACGAGATTTTTTGTGTTAGTTGAAAGAAAATATCAGTAGAAAACTGCACTTTAAAGTGTATATGTCATTCTTTTTTAGTAGTGCCTGTCATTGTCAATGCAATGTTCATAAATAAAAAAATGTTAGAAATGATCATTTGTTTTAAATTCAACAAGCATTTTGCTGTATTTTAAAAAGAATACTGAAAGCAACAGAAAGGCAGAACTGAGTACACTCTAATATCTGTTAATTTATCGCAAGTAATATCGTTATCGCCATATTCAACAACGTTATCGTGTATCGCATATTTTCCTCATATCGTGCAGCCCTAATGTATGCCAACATCTTTGAGTAGATCTATTTTGGTCATTTTGTGAATGCATTACAGACTGAAACCTCTTCAGAACAGAATGAAGTATGAACTGGAATATATAAATAATGTGAAATAGGGGTGTAACGGTACACAAAAATCACAGTTCGGTATGTACCTTGGGTTTGAAGTCACGGTTCGGTTAATTTTCGGTACAAAAAAATGAAAAACTCCCAACAAATAAAGTAAAAAAAAAAAAAATGTTCTTGTTGTTTATTATGAACTTTTGTAAATAACAATCAGTTTACAATTTTCCAGTTCGGAAAATAAATCAGAAAGATCAAATGAATCATCTTTCTATGCCAAGGCAATTAGGCAAGCAAGGAGGTATCCCATGTCCCATTTAAACAAACTTTTAATTGAATTGTAATAAATATAGGGGGGTATGACTTTCTGACTAAAATGTGGTCGTAGATCCGCTGCTATAAAAACACCAATGCCATTTGTTATTGCTTGTCAGTTTAAATGCTGCGTTTGCACTATGCTTGCTTGTTTCCTTGTAGCAGTCAAGTGAGTTAACAAGTTTGACGTGTTGCCAGAAACATACCTGATCACTAATGAGCAATGTCTGCACACTACTTTCGTCTTATCCACTTGTTCCGCACACAAGTCTAATAATTTCAGTGAATTGTGATTGCTTTCGGTGTACGTTAAGCACTGTTCCGTAAGTCCTGTACCGAAACGTTCCGGTACAAATACATGTACCTTTACACCCCTAATATGAAGGACACAGTTTTACATAATAGTTGGGTATTGAATTACTTACAATGCAAACAGTTACCATTGGACCACCAATGAACAAACGGCCAGTTGAGTTTTTATCAGTGATCACAGTATGTGTATTGACTCCCCTGTCTAAATATTTCTTTACGGTTGTAACATATCTCTTTACAGGTGCTTTTGGCTCTGCTCTGCTCTCTCTCTCTCTATCTCTCTGGTTTGTGTCGGTGCATACTGCAGGAGTCTACAGCACTTCTCCGGGTTATTTCAGTGAGTCATTGCCCTTCAGTTCTTTGATGAAGCCCGGCGTGGGTTGCAGTGCGTAGGTCGTTTGGCCTAATTAATGTTTCAACCACAAGTTCTTTGTTATTCCCCTTAATGTTTTATCTCACTTATATATGCAGTTGGGTATAGATCCATGTGGAACAGTGAAGTACACTGACCTCTATGAAGTGTAGAAAAGCATGAAAGCCTTTGAAAATGAAGTTAGCTCTCTTTTCTCAATGCTATTTATTCACCCTGACACCGACTGATTAACCCTGATCCACTAAAATTGACTACATATTAAAAGTTTAGAATGCAAGTAAATATGGCTGGGTACTGAACTTAGATACTTTTAGGCACAAAGCGAATTACCTTCATAGCACAAAAATGCCTGGTCATAGGGCTGTGCAATGAATCGAAATTTAATCGTGATTATGATTTAGGCTCCCAGTGATCACTAAAAAACAGAATAATCGAGAAAAACAATTATTTAGCTCATTACGTTTTGCAAGTAAACTCTTATTTTCTCGTGTTCTGAATGAAAAAATAAAGTTTAAATAGGAAAAGTATTAAGGCAAATGTTACAGTTGGATGTGTTTTTTTTACTGTTGATTTATTTAACTTTTTCCACTGTTTTTTAAGTTCAATAATTGCAACATCTTTCCAGAAGTCAATGATTAATTGTGTTAAATTATCGTGATTTCATTAATGACCGAAATAATTGTGATTATATCTTTTTCCATAATCGAGCAGCCCTACCTGGTCATTCAATACCAAATTTCAATACTTTAATAAATCTCATTAGCGTCAGTGAGCCAGTAAGCATTGCTGCTACCGAGACCTAATAATGCTGCTGATTGGCTGTTGGTCTAACGTTACACGTTGTTAAGACATGCAGGAAAAACACGAGACGGGGCTTGTGCATGTGTGTTGTTTTATTTTGAGAGGCTTGCGTGCAGGTGTGATGGAGCTGGAAAAAAAAACGGACTTATTGAGTGCAACACCTGAAAAGCACCATTGTTACTCTCTGCTCCTCACTACGGGGCTTCTCAGGTGCTGCGAGCAAATCACTCCGCCCAAGTAGCAGCAGGAGCAGTGCTTCGCCTTCTGAGAATATAGTTCTCAGTTTATATACGGTTAGAAGATGTCTGTGTCTCTTGTAATCTTGTTATTTGTACACGCTATGACTATACAAATCACAACATGTAAATAGGAAAATGTTGGCGTTATTTTGTCACTTATTGGGAGCAGTAGGCTAGATGGAGCCGGTCACCTCCAGGATCTGTGCTAAGCTAGGCTAGATGGAGCCGGTTACCTCCAGGATCTGTGCTAAGCTAGGCTAGATGGAGCCGGTTACCTCCAGGATCTGTGCTAAGCTAGGCTAGCGGTGGAGGCGTCAGACAGAGTTACAACACGCACAGAGATGAGAAGGGTATGTATGGACTTATCTAACTCTGGGGGATACGGTGAATAAGCTAAAGTCCCAATAAGTCGGTATGTTCCTTTTAATGTAGGGCTGTGCAATTAATTTAATTTGAGTCGTGATTACAATTTTGGCTCCTAAAGATCACAAAAACAATGTAATCAACTGTAAGAGCCAAATATGTTGTTTCAAGTGTTCAGGCTTTGGGTTTTGGGTTTGGGTTTCTTGTATGTACATTGTGTGTCGCTGTGGTATTACCTGGGGCAAGGTTATAAAGGTAAGCTCTAAATTGTATTTGGCAGGTGTTTGGCCCGGAAGAGCAAATGGTTTTTGACCGCTAGCGCTGTGACACTGAACGCTGTGATGCTGGATCCCAATGGCACCAAACCTCTTTGTTCAAATGCTGTTTTATCATTTACGGATTTAACGCTGAAAACTGAAAGAATAGACATTTTCACGCTGTACGGTAAAGCCAAATAAACCTATTCTTATTCTGCAACATCGTCTGAGGATTCTTGAACGCTACACAGCATGTTTACATTAGGCCGACTACAAACAGGATGCGTGGCGTGAGCGTGGCGTTTCTGTTGCGTGTCAGTTGCGTGGCCGCTGTGTGGCGTTTTCTGTCTTTGCACACCAGAAACTGCACTAAAGCAGCAGTATACTTCATGTTAAACATAAATATATACTGATTTGATTACAGCAAAGACAACTCCGGTAGTATTGAGGGCAAAATAGGCTACAGAATATTTTGTTCTGTATTGACAGGTGCAATATTTGAAAATCGATAATTATTTATTGTTTTTTTTAAATTACATTTATATCTGCATTTATGTCAAAACCTAGAGACTTTCAAATATCAACATGTCATTTATTAATATGTATTGGTGTCAAAATGACATATACACATCTTTCCCTTTTATATTTTGCCTGGAAACGCTTCCAACACGTGTGCATGCTCTAACCTGTTAACATGGGAGCCGAAATAAAAACGGACACGCCACGCAGCCGACACGCTCACGCCACGCAGCCAGCGTGTCAGCCAGGTCATTCTGGGTTAAACCACCTCAGTAGCTATCAGTATCAGACTGAGCTCGTTTTACAGCGACAAAAACAATTGTTTTGCACATTTCGTTTTACAAGTAAACTCTGTGCTGAATGAAAAAAAAAAAAGTTAAAACGGGGAAAGTACTAAGGGACATTTCACAGTTCAAGGTGCTTTTACTGTTGATTTGTTTCACTGTTTTTTTAAGTTCAATAAATGCAACATCTTTTCCAAAATGTCACTGAGTAGGCCTAATCATGTTAAATTATCGTTATTTCAAAATTGACTAAAATAATCGTGACATCAAGTAGCCCTACTTTAATGTTGTAATTTCTTTTTGCTGAAATGGCTTATATAAAATATATAAATAATAAGTACATGTGGAAAAGTAAGTAAATGAGGAATGGAAACAAATTCATATTGTAAAAATATTCAATTATAACAGGACACACAATCACACTATAAATGTGTAAATTCATTTCACAACAATATTAAATAAAGGATAAATAACCGATATTGCGTTAAGGAAGCTCATTAAATACATTCTTATCAATGTGTTGCTTTTTTATTGATCCCCATGCTGTGTAACATTGGATAACATGTGTTACATCATGCCACATCCTTTCCAGCGCTGTTGCTGTGACGCTATGCAGAAGTATGTCTCTAATCCCGCTGGGCCTGAGGAGGTAACGCACCGCTGAGACTGCTGTCGACATACCAATACTAGGGTTAAAAAAACAGATGCAGCCTCTGTTGCTCACTGCATTGTGTCTCTGCATGTTGGTGCCACATTAGGGTGCGTGAATCACTTGGTGTGAATGTGTGTTCAGCATTAGTTGACCGTTAACCCCCGGCTGAGTCAGCTTGGCTCAAGGTAACGGCATAGAAGTTGCATTAGAAGAGATTTATTTCTGGCAGTGATTCATAAAACCCTGTAGAGGCTACTACTCACCCTCTGGTGGCCAAATTAAAGGTCCTCACTAGCAATCAGCCGATTAAGATTCTGAAAACACAATTCAATTACCTCAGCAGAAACTGAGTTGTATTTCATTATCATGCACCAAATGAATTTAATCAAGTTTGAGTTTAATAAATGGCATTCTATCTAGTAGAAGCTTGTACCAGTACAGCTGTACTGTAGTTAGAAATGCACCGATTGACCGGCCGGTGACCGGAATTGGCCGATTTTCACGTGATCGGCCATGACCGGCGACCGGCCGGTCAGTCTGACATATGTCGATTTTATGCCCGTCAAATGCTGTAAATAAATAACATTGTAAAGGCTGCCATACACAATGCATAGGAGTTATATATAGGCTAGCAAATAATAACAATAAACTCACTATTAATTACATTTATCTTAATGCAGTGTAACTACTGTAGCATGTAAATAATTTACATAAAATACAAACGTGAGCAAGGGCGTTCAACAATCGCCATTATGTCGAATCAACAGCCACGTGCAACCTAGCTAGCAGGTGAAGAACACAAACGACGAAATCAGCAGCTAACAGTGAACTGACAACATCAGTTATACGACTTACAGTTCTCAAGGATGCACACACATTTTCCTTTCTCTCCCTTTTCCGCCAGGTGGCGCGCGTGCCCGCACTATTCTCCGACATGCACTCTAACAATCACTGCTTATAGACGGCCTTTTGTACAAATGCACTCGGGCATTTTCATACAGACGTTTAGTTTGCTAAATATATCACGTTTTTTTTGTTGGGTATTGGATGTGAAAAAAAGGAAATGGTTCTTCCATAACGTTGCACTTTAGATGTGTGTGAATTTCCCACACCAGGAGTCATTTATATAGTTCTTTTTTATAGCGATCGATTATCTGTTCAAAAAATGTTCGATGTTCTATGCAAAATGTTCTATTAAATGAAAGATAGAAAATAAATATTTGTGTGTGCTGTAAAGTGGTTAGAAAAAAATGAAATCGGAATCGGTATCAGCAGGTCAAACTCAATGAAAAATCGGAATTGGCCTAGAAAAGTTGTAATCGGTGCATCTCTAACTGAAGTAACGTAGACTGTATAAAAGAAGTGGGCGTAGGTACCGCGGGGTCACCTGTTGGTTTATGGACCACCTTTTTGAAGCCCAGAGTTTGACATTTTGGCGGTCGCTGTCTTGGTTTTTTGGAGCAAGATGTGCCAATGTGTGGATGAGAGGGTGGAGCTGGGGAGGAGCAATATGTAGATCTATAGCTGTATGTAAACTCTTTAGGAACATGTTTATTATGGTAATAAATCAAGTAAATAGGGACATTTTCTCAAAGACTTCTTTACAATCTCACTTCTTTTTGCTTTTCTGCTGGCCTTTAGTAGGAAGGCAGGTTTAAGGCACTTCCGTATTAGCTATACTTTTCAGACCCAGAGACACTACGTCCATCTCTTTTATCAAATCTATGGCTAGTAATCTTACAAACATGAACATTTGTTGCGTTGCCAAATTATGGTTCTGGTGTTTTTTTGCTATCTCGACATGGGTTGCAGCTCAGAGCCAAGCCCCAGGAACAGCCCTCAGCGGTGCAGGGATTTTGGTGCCGCAGGTATGCATAAGACCCACAGGCCATACACAGTTATTGCAAGAAATGGGTGTAAAATAACAAATAGACAAAAAGATTCACATCAGTAAGTTATTTCCGTGTCATTTTATTATGTTGGTTATTCTTTACACACATCATCCCTCTTTAGTTTCTCTTCCTGAGGTGTCTTCCATTTCTTTTCCTCAGTGTTTTTTTTGGTTTGGAGTTTTTCCTTACCTGAATCAAGGGTCTAAGGAGAGTGCATATACTACAACAACAGCTACACAGAGTGTAAAAATCTTGAGGCAAATTTGTGTTACTGAGCTATATAAATGTAATTGACTTGATCTGAAATGCGTGAGGGTGGGGTGTCAAACTGTTTGCAGAAAGATTGACTCTCAAAGTTGAGTTGATAACAGTAATCAGTTTTGAACTAGTACAATTTTTCGATACATAGATTAACCTGGTGACATCTTACTGATATTAAAATTCAAATACGTTTGTCTGCTCATGCTGCATTGCAACAATCTCATATTTGTTGAGAACTGCCCCAGCCCCTGGACAGATGCAGGCACTCACGCATGGGTTTCCATTTTCCATTTCCATCGTCCAATTAAGTTGTTTTTCCATCCCCGGGAGATAGCTGCTTCCATTACCTTTTCTTGCTTAAGGGCACTTCAGCAGCATGGACAGCAATTTATGGACACAGCGGCAATTGCAGCAGCAGCACGCACGCAGACACATGCACACTCGTCTCACTTTGCCAGACCATCTTCCACAGCGCTGCTTTGGAGGGTCTGGCTAGTCCACACAGCATTCTGGGATGGGAGAAAATTGTGCTCTGGTTTATTGGCATTTCTTCAAGCCAATCCCAATCGTCATGGGCGGCGCTAAGCGCCGGACAGAGCCACTGTGCCTCTGCAAATTAGCCTCGGGAAGGAACTTGTTTTGGTGGAACATGTGTTGTAGGGCTGCACGATATGACCTAAAATCAAAATCACGATTAATTGCACATTTTACCAGTCCTTCCAGAAAAACGCGGAGTTTTTTTGTGATTGTTCCGGGCAAAAATCCTTGATTATGCGGCACGTTTTCTTAAAAAATGCGATGGAATATGTTATATGTTATATGATATTTATGCCATTTTATGCGATGAAATTGCGGGAACTTGCAAAAATTGCGGTTTGATGAAAAAGAGAAAAAAAAAGTGATTCCCCCCCCAACACCCTGCTTTTCGATGATGTTCACGTCGCGTAATTATGTCACTTCATAACGTTCCCATGACAACAGGGGAAAATGGCTGCTCTTGTGAGAAGTAAACGCAACATTTTTCAACTTTCTGTTAAGATATATTATATTATGGGACTTTTTTGCAACGAAAATGTGGGGATTATGCAATCATACAAGCCCCGTATATTTTGCGCGGAAATCTGCAATTTATGCGGCAAAAGTGCGGCATATTTGAAAAAATGCGGCCCCTTTGGCTGATTATGCATTGAATTAGGCAATTGCATAATCACGTTTTTCTGGAGGGACTGTTTTACCTTGATAACGATAAATGAACGATAATTAATCACGTTGTTCTAAATGATCTTTTCTGAAGCCAAAATGTTTCCAGATGACGGACACTGCATTTTTTTTTGGGCACAAGTTGCTCAGTTGACTCTGACTCAGTGTTTGAGTTTTCCTCCATTATGCGTTCCATGCGGCTGACTTGTCCGGGCGAAGTCACATGACTTAGTAGCAGATAGTAGGCAAATCAACAGGAATAAATTATCGCCATGGGAAAAATGCGTCGATAACAGCTTCAGAATTTCGATAAATACATTTTCGATTAATCGTCCAGCCCTACTGTGTACGATCAAAAGTAGTTGTAGTCGTGCGAGAGAAAACTCAGATTGGACAGATAGTCTAGCTAGCTGTCTGGATTTACCCTGCAGAGATCTGAGGAGCAGTTAACCATAGTCCTCACAAATCCTCCAGAGGTTAGAACGCCAACACAAAGAAAGCGGAAGGTAACGGAGCTATCCACCTGGAAGTGGAACGTCGTGGATATAGACCACACACACACACACACACACACACACACACACACACACACACACACACACACACACACACACACACACATACAGCCCAGCCATCCAATGGGACTATGAGACTTCATATGGCTCCTATGGATTCTGTCGCCTACGGGCCTCAACTACACACGTACAGAATGTGTTAAAAATAAACAAAGGGGAGTAAACAGATGTATTATTCATACATCACTTCACTTTATTTCCAGACCAAGCTATAATGTATTCATTTATTAAGCAATGAGAAGTGTAAATATTGTTTAGTAATGCGTTAAGCTCTGAGGAGGAGCCGATGGAGTCAGGTGTGTTAACGAGGTGTTGATTTAAAATGCATGTAGGGAAAATGTTGTGCTGGCGGTTCCCATCGGCCGTTGTTTTTGTTGCTATTGCTCGTCGCCCTTCTTGAAATGAGCTAAAATATATTGTAATCATATGCAGAATCTTTCTGTATATTATTCAAAGGTTTGAGGGGAAAATGCAGATTAGATATGGGAAGTTTGAATGCATGATGAGAATCTGCTGAGGAAGGACTTTTCATAAGCGTGTGTTTCCTGACAGATATGTGTGGGCGTGTTTTGATGTCTAAATGTGACCTGTTGGCGTGAGGGTGAGCGGTGCATGGAGGTACAACATCCTGATGAACACGGCACCAGCTGAGAGACCACCTGGACTATACAAACATACCTGACCTGAGAGACACACCCACACACACACACACACACACATACACACACTCTCATACACACACAGAGAGAGCTGAAGGAAGGAAGGATTAGAGGTACTTGGACAGATGGTCAAAGGTGTTAAGTAGTTGAGAGATGTGATGGGGAAAAAAAGTAGAGTTTAGGATTAGGAAAAGAATAATTATGATTTTTTTGTTACATACATGTATGCACAGCACAACGTAGTATCTGGAGAATCGGACTCCGCATTTAACCCATCCTGTCCGGAGCGGGGGGTACTTGTATATCTTTGTGTTTGTGTCTGCTTACATTATTCTGTTAACACTAAGTGGTTTTATAGCTTTCAAGACTTTCATATTAGGGGCGCAATATTTGTTAAAGTGCTCATATTATGCTAATTTTTCAGGTTCATAATTCAATCAGGAGAGACTTTGTTTGCAGATATGCAAAGATATTTATTGGAAAACTGTATGTCTTTTGGAGATTGGACTCCATCGAATTAATAATCTTCTTAAAGGGGTAGGGAATAGGAACATAACCCCCCAACGAAGCACAAGTAGACTTTATATTTCACAGTTACTGTTTTCCGTTAGGTCGTTTATAGATTTCGACGTTTGCGACCGCGCTTGAAGGCAGCTTATTTCACAGGAGAGTTTTTTTTTTTTTTTTTTTTACCCTTTAGTGTTTTAACCTGTCTTGTGGCAGCGATAGAGGCAGTGATGTTTCCTGTTTCCTGTACGGGATTCTCACACCGCCTCAAACTCTAGCTCCAAACACACGGACAAGTCTGATCTCCGGTTATACGATTAGCCACTGCAGCATGATGTGGGGTTGCGTTTCTCCAAAAGTTGAGTGGGTCTCAACTTTTTTGAGTGGGTCTCAACTTTTGGGTGTCCCCCCTGCTGCGACCCCCGCTGCAGCCTAAACGCAGTACCCCCGTTCGGCCGACGCAGGCAGTGTGAACGCGGCCTTAGCCTACTAGTGCTAGGAGTGCTAGCTGACAGTAAATGCTGTTCTAGCTGTAGTAGCTGTTAATGTGTCAGTGGCAGTAGACCAACCAACTGGAGCTAATGACAACAGTAGCAGTCAGCTGTAGCAGCAGCAGTGGAGTGGACATGTCTGAACATTATTATTTTATATTTTTAGTCTCCTCCTCTCTGCCTGATTCTCTGTTTCCAGTCTCTATGATTCTCTTTTGTTATTTCTTTCATCTCCTTTCTCCATTTCATTTCCTTCTTCTTCTTACATTCCATTTCCTTTTTTTTTTTTTTTTTTTACTCCTTTTTCCTGTGTCTCCCTCCGTCTATCTGCCCATCACTGCGTCTCACACTGGCCTTTACAATTATTTATCCGGCTACATTCGCCTTTTCTCCGACTTGTAGGTTTTTGTTCGTGCAGTGTTGTCCGGCTCATGATGCTCTGACAATCCTTTTCATTCTTTTTTTCTCTCCTTCAGTCTAAAGCCTTTTCATCTCAGCGCTGCCATCTGCCTCGGCACGAAGGTTTAAATAATGGATTAATTCAAAAGGAAGCTACTGCTGTCGGTCAGTGAAGGTGATCATTTTGACCCAGAGTTGAGGTCATGTTTTATGTATTTAATCACCTTTTATGTACCTTATTCTGTGTGTCTGCGTCCAGTTTCGCCGCTGGGAAATAACGTTAAGTTGAAAAATATGTTATTTCATCATTTTGATACATCGGGGAATTAGCATCCTCTGCCCGGTGACAGGTGATGGTGGGCAGGGGGCCAGAGATGATTAAGGATAATTGTAGATCTAATCCTGGACTTTCAATAATTCAGATGGGAGTAATTTAGGTGCAGCCCCAGTTCCCCTGATTCTGCATCGCAAATGTAATAGCTCCATTTCAAAATGAGGTTATTTGGCTCTTAGATAATGATTGCATGCATGGAACTCATGTTATGCGTTCCTATAGATGCTTTTCATTACCTCCAAACATAACTCCAAATACTTTGGATCCTATTTTCCAATCTTCTTCTTCACGCTGCACCGATCACTTCTGAGCTTAATCAATGACTACGTTTACATGCAGCCAATAACCCGTTCAAAACCGGAATATTGGCAATAACCCGGTCACGCACGGCCATGTAAACACCGGCAAAAACCCGAATATGCTCAATATTATTGGACAACTGTATGTCTTTTGGAGATTGGACTCCATCAAATTAATAATCTTCTTAAAGGGGTAGGGAATAGGAACATAACCCCCCGATGGAGTCCAGACACTGGTGGCGGCGGCGAAGAGACCAGAGACCGGACCGAAGAGGCAACGGAGCGGTCAGCCGGGAGAAACAACGACCCGGAGGCGGCAGGGGAGGAGGAAGGTCGAGCGCTTTGCCTGAAACGACAGCTGACAGCACAAGGAACAGATTTAAAGCAGAGTTGTAAGGCTGTGATTGGCCCTTGAATCTCGTGGCCAAAGTCTGATTGGTTTAACTGACAGCGTCACTTCTTGAACAGCTGATTTGATTTAACCGGCAAAAACCCGAATATGCTCATATTCCGGTTTTTAAAAACCCGAATATGCTACCTGGGTTACCCCTTTTCTAACCCGAAATTTTGGTCATGTAAACGCGTATCGGCATATCCCCATCAAAAGGAACATTGATTTGTGTTCTGCGCATGTTCTATTCGCAAGGAGTCTTGGTCTTTTGAGTAGAGGAACTTCTTGTATGCGCCAGAAAACATAGTTATAATAATAATTATATACTATAATAATATAGTTATATATATATATATATATATATATATATATATATATATATATATATATATATATATATATGTCAATGCAGAAAACCTGCTCGCAGTATACCGGAGTAAACAAGAAGTAGAGGTAAACATGGCGAGACGCAGCACAGCACCACACTTTTGGAGCGAGGAGGAAACCAATTTCTGTATTAGTGTGGTGAAAACCATGAATATAATGTCTTTTGTTGACGGCAGAAAGTACAGAGATAGTGAGATTTATAAGAAGGGGACCGAAAAGTTATTGCGTCTTAAGGTTGTCCGTAGGCTACGTCCAGACGCTAACCGTGCATCGCCGTTTACGTCGGGATATTGCCAATTGATTACAAATTCCATGTAGGAGTAACTCTCTCTGCTCACGCATATAAACGGGTTATTCCGAATGTTTCAGAAACCCGAATAGTGACCTTAACCTGACTATAACCCGAAAATTGACAGCTTGTAAACGTAGTCAATTCTTTCACTCTGGAGCTGCTTGCAAGGCTGTGCATCTTTTCATGATATTGAAACCAAAAAAAAAAAACACAGCCCCATAGGCAGCTATAGAGTATGTTTCCATCACCATATTCATCCCTCACTTTGTAAAAAGATATGTTTACTCCTTGCTGACAGCCTCATGCTGTCATATACAGTGCCTTGCGAAAGTATTTGGCCCCCTTGAACTTTTCGACCTTTTGCCACATTTCAGGCTTCAAACATAAAGATATAAAACTGTAATTTTTTGTGAAGAATCAACAACAAGTGGGACACAATCATGAAGTGGAACGAAATTTATTGGATATTTCAAACCTTTTTAACAAATCAAAAAACTGAAAAATTGGGTGTGCAAAATTATTCAGCCCCCTTCAGTTAATACTTTGTAGCGCCACCTTTTGCTGCGATTACAGCTGTAAGTCGCTTGGGGTATGTCTCTATCAGTTTTGCACATCAAGAGACTGACATTTTTGCCCATTCCTCCTTGCAAAACAGCTCGAGCTCAGTGAGGTTGGATGGAGAGCGTTTGTGAACAGCAGTTTTCAGTTCTTTCCACAGATTCTCGATTGGATTCAGGTCTGGACTTTGACTTGGCCATTCTAACACCTGGATATGTTTATTTGTGAACCATTCCATTGTAGATTTTGCTTTATGTTTTGGATCATTGTCTTGTTGGAAGACAAATCTCCGTCCCAGTCTCAGGTCTTTTGCAGACTCCATCAGGTTTTCTTCCAGAATGGTCCTGTATTTGGCTCCATCCATCTTCCCATCAATTTTAACCATCTTCCCTGCCCCTGCTGAAGAAAAGCAGACCCAAACCATGATGCTGCCACCACCATGTTTGACAGTGGGGATGGTGTGTTCAGGGTGATGAGCTGTGTTGCTTTTACGCCAAACATAACATTTTGCATTGTTGCCAAAAAGTTCGATTTTGGTTTCATCTGACCAGAGCACCTTCTTCCACATGTTTGGTGTGTCTCCCAGGTGGCTTGTGGCAAACTTTAAACGATACTTTTTATGGATATCTTTAAGAAATGGCTTTCTTCTTGCCACTCCTCCATAAAGGCCAGATTTGTGCAGTATACGACTGATTGTTGTCCTATGGACAGAGTCTCCCACCTCAGCTGTAGATCTCTGCAGTTCATCCAGAGTGATCATGGGCCTCTTGGCTGCATCTCTGATCAGTCTTCACCTTGTATGAGCTGAAAGTTTAGAGGGACGGCCGGGTCTTCGTAGATTTGTAGTGGTCTGATACTCCTTCCATTTCAATATTATCGCTTGCACAGTGCTCCTTGGGATGTTTAAAACTTGGGAAATCTTTTTGTATCCAAATCCGGCTTTAAACTTCTCCACAACAGTATCTCGGACCTGCCTGGTGTGTTCCTTGTTCTTCATGATGCTCTCTGCGCTTTAAACGGACCTCTGAGACTATCACAGAGCAGGTGCATTTATACGGAGACTTGATTACACACAGCTGGATTCTATTTATCATCATTAGTCATTTAGGTCAACATTGGATTATTCAGAGATCCTCACTGAACTTCTGGAGAGAGTTTGCTGCACTGAAAGTAAAGGGGCTGAGTAATTTTGCACGACCAATTGTTCAGTTTTTTATTTCTTAAAAAAGTTTGAAATATCCAATAAATTTCGTTCCACTTCATTATTGTGTCCCACTTGTTGTTGATTCGTCACAAAAAATTACAGTTTTATATCTTTATGTTTGAAGCCTGAAATGTGGCAAAAGGTCGAAAAGTTCAAGGGGGCCGAATACTTTCGCAAGGCACTGTATACTGTACTGCTCCATAAAGCAGAGATGGGGACTCAAGTTTGAGACTCGGACTCAAGTCGCACGTAAGTCGCACACACAGTGACTTCAGTCTTCAGACTCAAGCGCCTGGGTAGCTCACCTGGTAGAGCAGGCGCCCATCAATAGAGGTTTACTCCTCGACGCAGTGCCCGCAGGTTTGAGTCCACCCTGCGGCCCTTTCCTGCGTTTCATTCCCCCTCTCTCTCCCCTTTCATGTTTTCAGCTGTCCTATATAAATAAAGGCATAAAATACCCCAAAAATAATCTTTAAAAAACTTCAGACTCGACTGGAGATGCGGGACTCGTGAACAATCTTTATTTTTAGGAAACGTCTGATGAATGTTATTCCCCTGCCTGCGTAACCTGTAACCTACCTCCGTAACGCGTAACGTATGTGCTGCGCGCCCACATGTTTTTAGAATATTATTGTATGTTGTCTGCATCTTTCATATGTTTAGCATGTTCTTTCTTTTGTTTGGTTTGTTTGTGTTTGTCTTCCACACACCAACAATTTGTCAAATATAAACAAAAATTGGATCACAAAAAAATACAACAAGGCCCAAACAAATAAGCGCCTAATGCAAATGATGTGGACTCTAGCTCAGAGACGTGAGACGTGACTTGGACTCTAGCTCAGAGACTTGTGAGCATCTCTGCCATAAAGCAGCTGAATGGTTTTTCTTTCTAATACAGGCTGATTAATTTCAGGCTGCATCATGAGTAGCTCTCTTGTTTTCCAGTCACGTTGACTTTGACACAGTGTGTAGAAGGCAACAATGCCTCATCGCTGTGTGTCATATAATCAATATTTTATTCACAGCGCAAGTCAGTACGTGACCTGCATGTGTCTGCGCTCATTCTGGAGAGCCACGTCGCTTTCTAATATGCTAAGCGTTACAATGTTAAAGCCTGATTACGCGCGATTCCTCGTTTGTAACAAGCGGAGATAATCTCGTTTTAATATTCTGTTGTAAGAGCAAATGAACTGATTTATTTTGCCTCTGTTGCAGTCAGTAAATAAAACTATAAGCATCTCCAGCCATTATCAGCGTCTCCAGTGTTTGGTTCTTTTTTTGGAAAGTGGCAGAAACCATCTTTTTTTTTTTTCTTTTCATGCTGTGACTATAATGCACCGAAGTCCTGCTGAAGCAACGCTACGTCAGCCACGAGCAATGCAGACGCATTAACGTACTGAAAGTGATGAAAATTAATTTACCAAGTCAGTGGTTCTTGGCAGAAACTGAAAAAAGAGTGGAAAGTGGGAGAGAAAGACTCACATATAATAATAATAAGTTATCAACCATACGATATTATGGCGGCGCCAACAGCGTAGGACGTCTTGTCCCTGTGAGCATGTTGAAGGCAGGACGTTCCTGAGCGAGGCATCATGTACCTGATTGTGTGATGACGCGGCTGCTATCAACATGATACATTTACTTTTCACATGATAAATCTGTCCGTTCCTTCACCTCTCACAGCTCAGCACAGCGAAATGGAACATCCTGGTTTTATCGTCGAATACAGACTGATCTCATGAAGTGGCGTATGTATCACACGCCATTTCGTATGCCATTATTGGCGTGTTATCAAGACGCATACTCGCTTTTTAGCTTGTTTATCAACGCTGTTTGGCCTCCATTGACTTACATTACCTTGCGATTGCGTGTGAATTGACGCCACGCGAGTATGAAAGGGCGAAAAACACAGGACTTTCACCCAGGAGAGCGGGGATTGTGTCCCGCACGTCACGTTTCCTTCACGTGTGAAGTTTCCTTTCCACGTTTGTTCTTTTCCTAAACCCAACCCGCATGTGGTGTTTCCTAAACCCAACCATAGCCTTGCGATAACACGTAGCCTCGCGATAACACGCCACGTGGCTTTAGAAAGTGGCGTGTATGTTTGCGCTGTGACGTCACAGACTGCCGTCCGCTGTATACGGCGTAGACATACACGCGGATAGCTCAAAATGCGTACAGATAACTCGCCACTTGGCTTTAGAAAAGTGGCACGTATGTTTACGCAAAGTCATGATGTCATGATGTCATATTAAAGCTTTAGTGCGGAACTATTTTATTATAATGAATGTCTGTTACATTCAAGCTAGGGATCGACCGATACGGTTTTTCAAGGCCGATACTAATTATTAGTAGTAAATGAAACCGATAACCGATATGCCTTAGCAGTAATGAAAATATTTAACCCCAAATTAGGATTTTGGAATGTTACAATCTCCAACACAAAACTTTGTTTAAATGCTTTAAAGCTTTAGTGCGTAACTTTTTGATATTAATGAACGTCCGTTACATTCAAGCCATCTCCAAATGAGTTGCTGCAAAGCTAACTAAGACTATCAGCTCCACACAACTCTCTCTGTGTTTCTCAGTATGACTGTGTTCAGAAGATTGTGGCATCCGGCGATTGAAGATAATGACCTCTTCTGAAGAGTCCATCATGTTTTTGTAATCCTCCGTGTCCTCCTTGGCTACTAGCAAATGTGTGTAGGAGGGGTGGGGGGGGGTAATAGAAGGCTTGTATCATGTGGACGCACCGACAATTTTGTTGTCATGAATTCCTCATGGGGGCGACAGAAACTACCCACTATAGCTTTAAGCAATAATTTAATAAATGAGAAACGTTCAACTTAATATCCAGTAACAGATAGTAGTCAGATAGTGTTGTGGGGGGGACATTACGTCAGACTCAGTGATGAGTGAAACCGGAGCAGAGGGACAGATACAGAGTTGTAGCGGAGCCAAGGTATCGCACTTTTTAATAATTTTATCGGTTATCAGGCAAATGAAACGCAGATACACATAATCTGCAAACTGCCAAAAAAAACGGCCCGATAATCGGCCATGGCCGATAATTGGTCTAGTTCCATTATATTAAATATATTGGCAGACACCTCTCCAGGCGATAGGATAAATATGTGTTTTTTGATTTTCGGTTAACCGTTGTGGCTTCCAGTGGACTCATCATTGTTCTGCTTATGTTTACTGTTAATTTCCACCAACTGTGTAGCGTCTGCGGATCATTCGTCATTAGGTTTCCATTAAAATCAATGTGTGTATTTTCCACTGACGCTACAGAACGGCTGCATCCTGACTCCGTCCCAGCTCCGCAGCAGATACGCAGAGCTTCTATTTTTGCCCGACGCCGGAGAGCTCCGCAGCAATTCAGCACAATTGTGCGGGACAGGAAGTCGAGCACAGAAGCAAAATAAAACATCCGGTTAATTTTCAAAATAAAATACACCGTGCTCACGGCGGATCATACTTCCCTGCACTACACCTTGAAAACACAGCGCAGAGCTGTTTCCCCTCTACTCCTCTGGATGGAAACAAGCTGTTGTTGGTTTTGTGGTTCTATTCTACGTGAATTCGCGAGACCTCGTGGGACCTCGTGACTACAGCTGTCAGTCGTGGCCGCAGCCGTTACACAACAAATCCGGACCTAGATAAAACAAAATATAGGCAGTTTCTCATTAAAATGGCTTCTGTTCAACACCCAGCGAGTCGGAAATGGCACTAAAAGAATTAGAATTCATTGATATGCTGAGAGAGGCCTGTTGCTATTATATTAGTCAGGGGTGCAATGATTTTGTGTTGCACATTATAGATAATGCTGACAGCTTGCACATCATAAAGCTGCTATAACTCCAGGTGAGTGAGCATCACTCAGTCTTTGGTGGTCGGAGTGAAGTGTGTGGACATTGTTAGTCCCTCGTGATCGGACCATATTTTGATCTATCAGTGTGAATACGCCTCCTTTCTCTCCTCCTCCCCCCCCCCAAAACTCTACAATCCTCTGTGAACAAATCAAATATTCTGGCACTTCAGTGTTTTTGGGACACCAGACATCAGAGTGAATCCATGACAGCAGCGTCTGATCTGATAGCGTTTATCTAGAGCAGCCAGCAGAGAAAACAAGCAAAACTGTAATCTAATTAGTTCCCTGCCTGTGTGTGTGTGTGTGTGTGTGTCTGTGTGTGTGTGTGCTGGTTATCAGCTAATGATGGCAGGAAGCAGGTGGTCATACTAAATTTCACTTGACTCTAATGCTATTTTCTTTCTTTTAAATAATAATTTAAAAAAGATGCGCTGCTGCCTCTAATGTTTTAAATGCAGACACCGGAAAGGTCTAACACACTTTTTCACATATTGTGTCAAATCCAGTATTTGTATATCAGAATAAATGCTCATGCAACCGAAGATTGATACAAACTGGGAGCAACAATGAGCCAGGAAAACATCGGTCCAGTAAAGTAGTCTGTAGCTGGCATTTGTCATGCCAATAGAAAACTAAGTTAAGTCATGTTGTTTGTGTATTTGGGGTATTATCTTATCCGTTTGACCTATTATTATCAGAGAATAAGCAGAATGCAATGCAACATGGGTGAGGCCTTTTCCACAGAATACAGATGCTTACATCTCTTGCACCATCAAAACAGCAAAGATGGGATAAATAGCATATTAATCACTGATATTTGTATTTTTTTTTATTTTCTAAATGAAATTCCCTGCTTGGAGAAATAAGCACTGGACCCTCTGAAGAATTATCTGGGGCTATAATCACTACGACTCCACCCCAGCACTTAACACTCTCTTAACACTGAGCAGGCTTATACATCTGATGACCGGACCTCAGCCTGAATCTTGTAAATTGCCTTGTTTGTGGTTGTGGATGTGGGAATTGAAATGCTCTGGTGGCCTGAGCTCATAATGGCTGTACAGCTGTTTTTTTTTTTTTTTTTTAAATTAACATGTTGCCACTAAAACAAGTAGTGAGTTAGTAATCGACTTCTCTGGTTTGGTGCTAAAACACCGCCACCTCAGAACTGGCAGTTAGGACCTAAAGCAGCTCACTATGTGCAAGAAATGAGCTACTCTTCCTTTCATCCATCTCTCTGTCATCTCAGCACTGAGTGGGCACCATCAACAATGAGTATGTCAGGCGAATGCTGTGGCCTGTGAGTCAGTCTCTGGACCCCCACCCCCACTAATCAACACATGATGTTAAAGGGATTAATTGTCATTTTCAATTTAGGTCTTTTTGTCGTCAGGCTCCTGTTTTTTGCATTTATTGTTCAATTTCCCTCAAATTGCAACCTAATGACCCTTTTTTATGGAATAAATGATGAACACCTCTCCCCCCTGGTGTATGCTGGAGAGGACACCAGAATCCTTTTTTAACAGGCCACACTGCTGTTCCCGCTTTCTGTGGCTGAAGTAGTGAATGAAATCACTGTCGATGTCTGACACTAGAGGCCAAGAACATTTGTTCAGCACTAATCAGTTGTTGGAAGACTTTCCTTCTCTCCTTGAGCTTTCCTACACATTTTTGTGTGTGTGTGTGTGTGTGTGTGTGTGTGTGTGTGTGTGTGTGTGTGTGTTCTGATAACGAGACAAGGGAGATGAAGTGTGGTTGACAGATAAAGAAAAACAAGACCAAAACACATCAGATTCACTAACCCTCCCTCCCTTCTCTCTCACACACACACACACACACACACACACACACACACACACACACACACACACACACACACACACACACACACACACACACACACACACACACACACACACACACACACACACACACACACACACACACACACACACTATTGCCAGAGTGCAATAGTAAACAATGGAATGAGGCAATATCAGGACACAAAACCAATCACGCACCTGCTCACACAATAACAGGAGTTATAGTTGCTAATTTTGTCTTGTCACCTTGCAATGAAAAAAACACTTTCTACGAGGTTGTGATAAAGCAAGGGGTGTCTGTGTGTGTGTGTGTGTGTGTGTGTGTGTGTGTGTGTGTGTGTGTACACAGATGCAATGTCACAATGTCACAACACGCTGCTCATGGCTCTAATTTCACATTGATGATATATAGCAGGTTCCTGAAAATAATTTCTCCTCGGTGTCTGTGTTTGTCTTTCTGGCCATTAGTCTTCATAATGTTTGTCCTCTCTCTCTTGCCATAGTTTCTTCAAATCTGCTTACATCATGACGAGCCGTTGATTGGCCCGGCAGGTGATTATTTTATCAGGACATCCTAAACAGACCGTATGGGGCCCAAAGTCTCTTTGCTGATGCCCAAAAATGTCCCGCACTTAGCGAAATAAGAAAGAAAAGAGAAAATCCAGGCAGAGGGCCAGGTCGAGAAACCGCACATACTTTCAGTGGGTCATTAGTGATGATTGAGAGGGATTACTTTTTTTTTATGATTCTATACATTGATTTTTATGAAAATATTGCTTAGTATACAACCATAGTTTACAGTTGGTGGTGATAAACGGCAGGTGTCACTGCTGCTCCTGCCTGCAGTGAACCACTAAAACATTCAACTGAGAGTCTCGAATGTGTTAATTTTTGCCTCTGTTCCATTTGGGCATTATGCAGTAAGAAGCTTGCAAAACTATCTAAAGCATTTTTGAAAAACTGTAAGGAGCTTGTGCACTTGACATTGCTAAATCAATCCTAATCCTGTGCGAGTAATGCCTGAAAGCCCAAAGAATATTGGCATTTATCAGCCTTTCTAATTGCGTTTGTGCTTTGGTGCACCCCCCAACTAATGAATGGTGCAGTGTGTTTTGGAGCCATTGTGATCTAGGAGAAAGTTGGTCCTTCGTTCTAATGTTGGGATCCTCTGGATGCCAGTAGTTTTACTATTGTGAAACAAAACTTAGTTGTTGAGACGTTGGCAGCCGTCCATCATTAAAGGTGCAGTAGGTAAGCCTTATAAAACTTTTCTGTCATATTTGCTGAAACTGACCCTATGTTCCAGTAGAACTACATGAAGCAGGTCATTAAAAACAAAATCTGGCTCCTTGTGCACCACCTACAGCCTGTAGTGCGATTTGCAAAAATCCACAGCTCCCTGTTCAGATGCACCAATCAGGGCCAGGAGGGGTGTTTAACTGCGTGTCAGTCACTGCTCATGCACTCACATTCATTCTCCCTTGTGGGGGGAGGGGCTTAAGAGACCTTTTGGGCTTTAGTGGAAAGGGGGGAGGGACTGAGGAGTTGTCGATGTTCAAATATTTTGGCTAAGTCCTGGATCTTCACAATCCTTTAAGGTAGTGGGATGTCCTCTAGTTGATAAGCAGCCAGAAACTGAAGATACTTTCACTTTAGTAATTATGCTTGCTGTCAACCAACCAGATCACTCATAATGTCATTTACATCATGGATTAATTAGAGTAGACTTTATATCTACAGTATTTGAAGTACTGAGGTTGATTGTATGTTAAAAATAACACAATCTGTCATAAGTCATGTTTCCGTCAACGCATTTTTACGCGCATTTTGAAGTATCGCATTAGAAAATGTTGATGGAAACGGCAAAATTCGGGAAAAACTTCCTCAAATTCGCAAAAAGGTTTTTATGCTTGAGGTGGTTTTTTTGCCTCTTTTGAAAAAGAGTTAATGCACAAAATGGGAGATGGAAACAGCTTTGACGAATAAGTTGTGACGTGCAAGTGAACATGTAACTCACATGACTATAGTCCCGGTATCCATCAGATGGGGGAAGGATCGGGATACGGGTCCCATCCAGTGCGCCGTACACTTGTGGCACACCAGGTGTGTAGTGGAGTCGCGGTGCGCTATAGCCTGGGCCTCAGCCATGTCGGGTATTTTGATGAATTGGTTCAACAGCTTGAATCGTACGGCCCTGCACACCGTGTATACGGTTGTCTCGCTGACACCAAATGTCTCTGCCACTACCCCGTATTCTGCACAGGTGGCCAACTTGTACTATGCTACCTCTCTCTCCATTTAGCCAAAGAACTTAGCTTCTAAACTCTTGGATTTAGCAAGCCGGTTTGCGATCTACAACCATGCGTAACGTCATCTTGTGACCAAACTACACTTTGCGTAGTCTAGTTTATTCGCTCTAGACGAGTTGATGGACGCTTTAATTCACATTTTCTCTTTTGCGAAATTTTAAATGTTCGCTTAAAATACGCTTGACAATTAGATGGAAACGTGACTATGGTCACATAGACAGAACTAAACTTTTTTTACTTTTACTTACAATGCATCATCACATACAGCTGGTTAACAGCGATATGTGAGAAATGTATTTCTGGTTCTGTGACTCACAAGCTCTTCTGTCCAGTACAGATGTCACCAAACCTCATCTCACAGAAAGTATGCTGACTTTTGTCCACAAAAACAGCTTTTGCCAACACAGGGATATTTCTTTCCGTACAAGAGATTTCTAACTTTGACAGCTAATGACAGCTGGCTCGACAGAGCGAGCATTTCAATGCATATAAGAGTGAAAATTAGACCGTGTAAATGCTGGGGGAAAAATTTATTTTTAAGATGAAACTTTTTTATTATCATTTGTAACAAACAATGCAATGTAGTGAAATTTAATCTCTGCATTGAACCCATCCTAAACATTAGGAGCAGCGGACCGCCACGTAGCAGTGTCCGGCGAGCAACTTGGGATTCAGGTGTGTCAGATTTAATAGGCTACTCTCATTTTAATGTGTTGGATACATATTAAATTAACATGTATTAAAAAAAAGCTACCTTCTGATCAAATCAGTGACACAACAGTAGAGTACAGACTAGGATGCATCTTTAAGAACCTTACGTGTACTTGTCTCTCTCTCTTTCTCATTATGGAGCTTTCTTTCATCCGTCAGCCGACTGCTTCAGCTCTGGGTGTTTTATTTTTGACCTTTTTTTTTTTACTCCTTTCTCTTTCTCATCTTTATCATTCTTCTCGTTTCATGTGTCTCTCTTTCGCACGTACGTACTCTTTCTTTTCTCTTTCTTTTGTGCACCCGGATCAATAATCCAATCTATACACCCTCGTTCTGTGAAGACAGGAGCCCTCATCACAAACTCAGGCACGTCTCAGTAAGAAGAAAGCCAGACAGACAGAGAGGTAGTTAGACGGGCAGACAGGGAGACGGACAGGTTGGTGAGTAAGCTAATGAAGCCTTGGCACCTCGTCAGCCCCAACAGCCTGCTGAGAACTTCAAATTCCCACGCTTTCTAAGGCTGGATGCTCTCGGACAGGTTCTCCTTTAAACTATAATTTATTTACCAAGAGAAGTAAGGAGCACAAAACTATGGCTGCTGGAATAAATTAAGTACAGACATTTTAAAGGATTTTAAAGGATTAAAGCTGATAAATCCGTTGCACACTGTTGCATTTTCACTGTCTAACTCTGTGTGGGCGGAAGTAACCAGCACTAACACATTCAACACGAAAGACAAATGAGTAAACACATCTTTTACTTTACATTCATTGAGCTGACGCTTTTATCCCAAGCGATTTACAATAAGTGCATTCAACAACGAAGATACCACCCATTCAACAAATAAGTAAAACCGCTTCAAGCGCTATATGTTTTTTAAAAGCACAAGATTTCATCTTTTAATGGGCCAAGATGCAGTCTGAGTTTTCAGGCTGCGGCAGAAGATGTGCAGGGTTTCTGCTGATGTCAGGGATTTGTTGAGTCGCTGGGCCCCTCTCATCGTCAGCGGCGTAGTGCTATCTGTTTAAGTTCAATTGTGGCTCGTTTCAAAGGTTATTTAATCGTTGTTCCTGAGGTGGCAGGTCGACATGCATTAGTCATCTCTAACTATAATATGAAAGGATGTGTTTCTGCCTTGTCATCTTTATTAATTAACCGTTAACTAGCTATTAGTCTCGCATTGCTAGACCTTCCTTCACAGCGCTGCGGAGGAGGGTCTGGCTAGTCCACACAGCATTCTGGGATGGGAGAAAAACATGCTTTGGTTTGTTGGCATTTCTTTAAACCTATTAGATAGATTAGATTCAACTTTATTGTCATTGTGCAGAGTATAAGTACAAAGACAACGAAATGCAGTTTGCGTCCAACCAGAAGTGCAAAAAACAGAAAAGTGCAATGTGATATTCAAGTATAGACAGGTGGTGCATAGGCAGGACAAGACATATATTGCAGTGTTATATGAGCAGAATAAATATGGCTGTGTAATATGAAGTGTATGAACAACATGTACAGATATGTGCAATGTAGTGGCAGTGACATTATATTTAATGTCATTGCCACTACATTGCACATATCTGTACACGTAGTACAGATCTGGTGGTAATAGTAGATACGGGGGGAGTAGTAAGAATAATAATATAAAATAAAATAATATAGATATATGCAGTGTATTAGCAGAATAAAAAACAGAATAAATATGGATATTCTGTATGAACCATATAGACAGATATGTACAGTATGTACAGCTATGTGCAGTGTGGTAACATTATAAGAGAAGTAAGAATAAGTGTATGTGCAGGATAAATAGTATGAAGAGCAGAAGAATATGGTTATGTATAAAGGTGTAATTAAAGTATATATACATTTGTAAATAAATAAATAGAACAGTATGGGTGGGATAGGGTAGTGCAAATTGTCCGCATCGCTTGCCCTGGATGGCCTCGATGGAGGGGAGGAACCGGTGATGCGTTGGGCAGTTTTCACCACCCTCTGCAGTGCTTTCCGGTCATGGGCAGAGCAGTTGCCATACCAAACTGTGACACAGTTGGTGAGGATGATCTCGATGGTGCAGCGCTAGAAGTTCACCAGGATCTGAGGAGACAGGTGGACCTTCTCGAGTCTCCTCAGAAAGAAGAGACGCTGGTGAGCCTTCTTGATCAGGGTACAGGTGTTGAGGGGCCAAGAGAGGTCCTCAGAGATGTGGACACCCAGAAACTTGAAGCTGGTGACATGCTCCACCTCAGTCCCGTTGATGAGAATGTGTGTGTGTGTGTGTCTTTCGTCTTCTTGGTGTTGAGAGCCAGGTTGTTCAGTGCACCACGATGATAGGTGCTGGACCTATGTAGGCCGTCTCATCATTGCTGATGAGACCCATCATTGTAGTGTCGTCTGCAAACTTGCAATGGTGTTAGAGCCATGTACAGGTGTGCAGTCATAGGTGAAAAGGGAGTAAAGCAGAGGGCTCAGCACACATCCCTGTGGTACGCCGGTGTTCAGGGTGATGGTTGAGCAGGTGTGATTATGATTATATGATTATGATGGTGTTGAATGCTGAACTAAAGTCAATGAACAGCATTCTCACATAGGTGTTGCTATTGTCAAGGTGGGACAGGGCAGAGTGGAGTGCCGTAGAGATGGCATCCTCGGTAGGTGAATTGGAAGGGGTCCAGTGAGGGTGGCAAGCAGGTCTTGAGATGGGCCAGGACCAGCCTCTCGAAGCACTTCATAATGATGGTGAGTGCAACTGGACGGAAGTCATGAGGGCTTGTTGAAGTGGAGTGTTTTGGCACCGGCACGATGGAGGTGGTTTTAAAGCACGCGGGGACAGCTGCTTGGGCTAGTGACAGATTAAATATGTCAGTCCAAACCTCAGTCAGCTGCACAGCACAGGCCCTGAGTACATGTCCGGGGATACAATCGTCGTGGGTTGTGCTAATTGCCGGATGGAGCAATGGTGCCTCTGCAAAATAGCCTCGGAAAGCAACTTGTTTTGGTGGAACATGTGTATGTTCAAAAGTTGTTTTAGTCGTGCGAGAGAAAACTCAGATTGGACAGATAGTCTAGCTAGCTGTCTGGATTTACCCTGCAGAGATCTGAGGAGCAGTTAACCATAGTCCTCACAAATCCTCCGGAGTTTAAAATTACAACACAAAGAAAGCAGAAGGTAGCCGACATCCGGCGAAGTGGAACGTCGTGGATATACAGTAGATTAACTAGCTATAGACTGAGAAAAAATAATTCCGTTCACTTATTGCTCAATGGCTACCGCCGGAAACTACTGTAAACTTAAAATACGGAATGTTTTCTCGCATGCTACTCAATGCAATGAGGTGACTTCGTGAAACGATCAACTACTTAAATGACAACTTTGACCTTTCCATTTGTCTTTATTATCTCTATTGCATGACATATACGCTTTAGTGAACACTTAAAACATATCTCATCCAGCGTCACACCCAGGGTCCTCGCAGTCTGACCTGTGGACACCACAGAGTCCTCTATGTTCTTAACAGTAGGACTGGGTACCAAATGTCATTTTTTTAGTTACCGACTGAATTGCCTCTAAAGTACTGAGTATCAAAAAATGCCTCGTCATTCAATACCCAATCTCAATACCTACCAGAGTCAGTGAGCCAATAAGCATGCAGCATGCTTCTAACAAGGTCTTATAATGCTGCTGATTGGCTGTCTAATGTTACACGTCGTAGAGACGCGGAGGAAAAACTCTACGCTACGGACAGGGCTCACGTAGTGGGAGCAGAAAAATAAAAAAAAAAGTATTCCGTAATGTTGTAACTTTCTTTTTGTTTTATAAAATTGGTATCGAAAAAAGTATCGTTTAGGAACCGGTATCGAAGTCACGGTATTGGTATCGGTACATCTTTGAATGATACCCAGCCCTACTTGACAGAAATATTTTTTTGATTTCTGATCTATTAATGATTTTCGATACTTGCAGTAGAAATAAATCCTCCTTAGCTAAACAGGTCCTCTATTGAATTGGGATGGGTTGCTTTTGGCTGAATCACTCAGGACATTGAGGCTGAAGAGAAATTGCTCGGGTGTTGAAAGATGCTGCACCTCGGCAGCCTGGTCTCCGAGGGAATGCGTGTGTGTATAAATGTGTGTGTGTGTGTGTGTGTGTGTGCGTGTGTGTGTGTGTGTGTAAATGTTGTGTGTGTTTGCGTGTTGAAAATGTGATGCAGTACTTCATTTGAGAAGTGACATTACATTTTACATTGTCTTCAACACCTGCATTCTGATTTGTTCATGTTTTTATGCTTGTAAATTTTTTTATAAGTAAAATGTAAATAACATAAACAAACTGGCTGAAAGTATTGTCATTCTTTGTGTTCAGGGTGTCGACTAATTCAATTTCTTTAACTGTTTCAGGGCAGCTGAACCCCCACGACCCCATGAGTTTGGTTTGGGTAAGTAAACTGCCTTTTGGGAATAAAGGGTACACACACACACACACACACAGACACACACACACTTAAGCAGTCTCATTGAGGGAGTCAGGAAGAGGCTGCTTTGTTGCTGGAGCCAGCTCGCTCTCTCCTCTGGTTTCCTTCCCACTCTGAATACTAAACATCTCACTGCTGTTATCCGCTGCCAGGAAACCAAGGACTAGTGTGTGTGTGTGTGTGTGTGTGTGTGTGTGTGTGTGTGTGCACGCTTCCTATGACTTTGTGTAGTTACATACCATTATATAAATGTGTGTGTGTACTTTTCTGACTGCAGTATAATGTAAGTAGTGTTTGTGTGCAAGTGTGTTGGCGTGCGTGCTGTGAATACCAGCGATTGGGTTCTTGACGGTCACACTCAGCGAGCCTGTGTGTGTGTGTGTGTGTGTGTGTGTGTGTGTGAATTTTCCCTCAGGGCTTTATGTAATGTAGCAGCCTGTAACGAGAGACTTGTTGCCAATGACAAACAGGCTATTACTACTACCTTTGCAGCATTTATTTTTGTTGCTTTCTTTTTCTCAAATACCTGCTTTCTGTTCCCGCTTCTCCAGTTTTGATCATTGCTTTACAATATATCCCTGTTTTCTTTCATTTCACTCGATGTATTTGCATTCAGCCTTGAAGCATATTTTAGTTACGGTAGTCTGGATTCCCAAATTACAACCATTTGAAAGTTTGATACCCAGAAAATCTGCAAATCTGTAAACTTCAAAAACTTCTCACACCACGCTCACGTTTGCTGTACGAGCCGGTCTGTAAAACAAAAAGGAGTTTTTATTGTGAAGATGCCAACATCTGAATTTCATTTAGACAAATAGGGGGATGCTCTTCTATAAATCAGTGCTTTTAATTTGGGGTGATAATGTTTGAGCATTTATACATAAAATATCTTTAGATTTCCATCTAGTTGGTTGGAAAGAATAACAACATCCAGACGGGCAGAAAATGTAACAGCTGTTAATAGAGAAGGAAAGTGTTGGTAAGCTGTTATTATCTCTTTTGAACTGCACTCCTGTGCAATCTGACTAAAGCATTAATCACACTTCAACATAAAATCCGCTGTTTTTTTGCAGCATTAAGAAAATAGATCCAACTTTTTCAACTTTTTTTTCCCAGTTTTTGAGCCGATTTTGCATAATTTTATGATTCTTGGCACTTGCTTTTCTCTTGATTTCTTTCATCATCTGTCTTTGTCTCTCTGTCATTTTGTTAATCTTTCATAAATTATTTCACTCGGTTTCTCTCCCTGATTACAGAGCCGCTGCCCTTAAATCTTAAACCCTAAAGACATTTATTTTTATTTCAGTAATTTTACATGTCCTTCTTCCGGTCCTCCATCTCTGAGATGTAATGGTGACAGTGATTGGGCACCATCAGCACAGTAGAGACAATAAAATGATTAAAATTATTTCTAATTGGAGGACTAACCTGTAATGACGTAGGTAACAGTCCAATGGTATGAGAGGGTATTAAAATAATTACCCCTCATCAAAATGATTAATGCTCACGCCATTTCTTCTCTTCTCCCTCCATATTTGCAAAGTGAAAAAAAAAATATGGCAGGCTGAGTGACCTACTCCTCATTTGCATTTCATTAATCTCATTGTTTCACATTTTATTACACTTTATTGCCTCAGAGCAACATTTCTTAGAGTGTGTGTGTGTGTGTGTGTGTGTGTGTGTGTGTGTGTGTGTGTGTGTGTGTGTGTGTGTGTGTGTGTGTGTGTGTGTGTGTGTGTGTGTGTGTGTCCAAACCTGAGTCGTAGATGACCACTGGTTTCTCTTGGTGCCAGTGCTGTTTTTTTGGGGTGTTTCTGCTGGAGTGAAGTGTTTTGCGTCAGCTTGTATTGCATCTTTTCTCTGCTGATTGGCCATCTTTTCCACCTCAGGCAGGAGCAGAAACCTTGCTCTGTGCTATTTGTTTTTATTTAAAGCGTTTTTCATTCAGGTTGTTGAAACAGGAAATGTATCTTTAGACTGAAACCGTATTCATGCACGGTGCGTGTGCGTCACCAGCTGCTTCTTCCACACACTCAGAGAAACGCGTCCTCCTTTCATCATCCAAGCATTGTTTGCCAGAGGCTTTCATATTTCCCCTTCCAGTGCCTCTGTTTGTAGAATACAAATCGGTGAGCCGGGGGTGATTTAAACTCATAACCTTGTTACCTCCAGGGACAAAACAATATCACTTTTTATGCTGCTGCTTCTCCACAATCCAATTCATTACTTTCACTGAACAACACAGACTGATGCACACCAGTAGCTTTGAGTTATGGGATAGAAAAGATTGAAGCATAATCAATATTTCTCCATTAGAAAGAGCTTACACTCCTATGTGTGAAAAGACATAAAATCAATCCGTCCAGTGTGGATTTCTGGCATGTTAGTCACAGCTATTGGTTTTGGATTTCTGTCTTGGCAGAATTCTTCTTCATGTACTATTTGAAAGCATGCGTTACCCCCTTTTTTTAAGCCAGGTTTATGTAAAAAGAAGAAAAACAATTCTCCTTAACCAGTTAAATCAAGTTGATTTGTTTTTTGGCCCCTTTACTTAAAGTTTGATTGTAAAATAGGGCTTCACAGTATATTGTTTTTTTTATCCTCTTTGCAATATTAGTCTCGCTTTGCCAGACCTTCCTCCACAGCGCTGCGGAGGAGGGTCCACACAGCATTCTGGGATGGGAAAGAAACATGCTCTGGTTTATTGGCATTTCTTTAAACCAATCACAATCATCTTGGGTGGTGCTAAGCACCGAGCGGAGCCACGGTGGCTCTGCAAAATAGCCTCGGGAAGGAACTTGTTTTGGTGGAACATGTGTACGTTCAAAAGTTGTTTTAGTCGTGCAACAGAAAACTTCCGGCAGCACCGGAGCAATCCCGGAAGTGGAACGTCAACTGGCGCAATAAACACATCACGAAAGGCTGCAACATATTGCGAAAGACACTCAGAGTTTTTTTTGTGTTAGTTGAAAGAAAATATCAGTAGAAAACTGCCCTTTTAAAATGTCATTCTCTTTTTTAGTTCTGCCTTTGACATTCAAGTCAATGTTCAATTTGTCCGATAAAATGTTGGAAATGATTTCCTTTCATTCGTCTTAAATTCAACAAGCAATTTGTTCTATTTCAGCAGAATTCTGAAAACAGCACAACTGAGTACACTCTAATATCTGTATTATTGTTATCGCAATATTCAACGTTATCGCATATTTTCCTCATATGGTGCAGCTCAATTGTAAGAGTTTAAATCCAGTGACCCACTCCACTGTAATGACTTTTGAACGCTTCGCTGTCCAGTTGAATATTTGAACGGGATCATCAACTTTCGCAGCTTGACCAACTTCCCGTCTAATTTCCAGCCGTGTATGTCGGAGCGACATCAGCGCGTGTGTACTTAGTGCCTCGCTGCGTGCAGCTGCACAGTGTGTGACGTGTAAAATGTCGCGTCTACCAAAGGTTACTTTTCTGTATGGCGTCTCTAATGGCTTCTGCCTGGACACAGTGTTCGCTTGCCGTAGGGAGGGGGGGAACGTGCTGGGAAAGTAATTGACTTTCTGAGAGGAGCACAAAGAGAGAGAGAGAGGGGGAGTGTGTGCGTGTGTGTGTGTGTGTGTGTGTGTGTGTGTGTGTGTGTGTGTGTGTGTGTGTGTGTGTGTGTGTGTGTGTGTGTGTGTGTGTGTGGAGACACAGTGATCCATAACAAGGATATAAATGATGATGACTTGAAGAGGACTTGACTCAAGTGTCCGCATGTGTGTACGTTTGTTTAAAGGAGAATTCCGGTCGATTTCAACCAGTAGCTCTGTTGTTTGTAAATGTGGAGTGCTGTCAGTAGCGAGAAAAACGAAAACAATCAGCGCTGCCTACACTGAGTTATCCTCCTGCTAGCGTTAGCACCCAGGAGGCTGAAACCGGGCACATTTTAAACGTGCTTTTAAGCCTCTTAACATGTTCGAAATGTCATTACAAGTGCCTACCCATGTGAAGTGATTCCTTCCGAGTGAGCACAGTGAATCTGGCTGCAGTAGATGTGAAAGAAATGCATGAAAGTCATGCTAATTCTGCTCTGTTTAGTTCCGGTGTTGAGACGGCAAGACGAGTGCTTAGGGACCGTCTACAAACTACAACACCGAAATGTTGCACAAAATGATTTTCTGCCAGGTAGCCTATAGTAGGATCCCCCCCTACCCCCCTGCTGATGCAAGACAGAGCCATCTGGCCTTAAATAATTTCCCCCTGGGATTATTAAAGTATTTCTGATTCTGATTCTGATTAATCAATCCGATGGAGCGCTCCACCGTGGCCCGTGCGCATACGTGTGCACTGTTGTACCGGCGCATAGAGGTCTTCTAAAAGAGCCAGATCTGCCATTGCTGATAAGTGATCAACTGATGACTTCTCCTTCTCCTATAAAACTAGTTATATGCTGCTCCGCAAGTCCACACTGACTCGAAAACTTGCGTACACGAGTTCAGACCGGACGTGAGATTTTATCGCAGCCTACGCTCACGTTCAAATTGATAAATGCCGAGCTATGCGTAGGAATCGGCGTACGGCCGTCCTACGCCTGTTCTAGGTCAGAGAGACTAAATCCGTTCAGATTACTGATCAGCTACAGTCTGTTGTACATTAAAATCAGTAACAGATCACATAGATCGTGTAGAGCATTTAGACAGGCTACTCTGTCATAATAAAAACGACTTGGAGACTGTGTACCAGCTGATATATGGGTCTGATAACATTTTAATAAATCAGAATCTGACTTAACAGGATGTGAGTGTTTCTGTGGAATCCTGTTCAGACTGAAGGCTGCTAGAAACTGTCTGACTTGACCGCGGATTTTTGTCACCCTTCTCCCTTTCTCCCTTCCACTCAACTGACCAATCGCAGCATGAAGTGAAGAAGAATGTCAAAGATACAGAAATTGTCGGACACCCGAAGCTGACATTGGACAGAGTTTTTGGGGAGAGTTTTTCCAAAGCTCTTAGACCATCTGACAAGCCGTTCCGGGGAAGTATACTTGTGCCTTAACAGCTCAATACTGGGATTTCCTTCACTTTAGTTTGAATCGGAGTCCTTTCCACTGACCTGGAGCAATACAGACATGCAGGTTTTCTATCAAGGCTCATTAGTAAAACTACATTATCACACCCCATTTATGTTCTCCAGTATATAGTTAGTAACGGTGTGTTTAGGGAGCTGTTGGTCAAGGGACATCCTGAAATCAGATCGGCCACCAGATACATTAGATAGATTAGTGATGCTGCTGCTTTGAAGTGGAGAAGAAAACTGATGCAATTGTGTCTAGAGAAGCTGCTCTCCTGCGCTTTGAGACGGTAGGTGAATTTAAAGCAGTACATTGGTGGAAAAAAAGGAGCTGCTCCAAGAGTAAACACTCTTTAGTTCATTCTTTTCACTCCATTGCCTCGTCCCACTTCCCTATTTTTCTCTCACTACTATCAGGTCGATTGTTTTCTCTCTCCTCCTTCGCTGGCTTCCTCCCCTCTCCCTGCCATCCATTTCTGTCCGAACGGTCCCTCCCTCTTGCTTTTTTTGTTCATTTTATTTCCCACAGTCCTGCTGTCCAACTCTCCTCCTCTTCCTCACTTTTTTTCTATTCCTCCATTCTCTCCCTGTATGACTATCACCTCTCCAACTCTCTTCATCTAATCTCTCCTTACTTGTTATTCAGACGACTTTTTATCACCTGTCTCTGTCTCCTTATTTGAATTCTGTTTCAGTGCCCCTGCAATTTCACCTCTTTTCTTTCGTCTCTTCCTCTATTCGTTTTGTCTGTTTCACTGTTTTATGACCCTCCTCCTCTTTCTCTCTCTCTCTCTCTCTCGCTTTCCTGCAGCTGTTTCTCTTTCTTTCTCCTCTTTATATCTTTGAATCGCTCCAAACTGCAGATTCCCCTCTGCAGTGCAGATTTTTCGGCCCACACCCAAAATCCTTATTTCATTAGCCTCCCTCCATCCCTTCATCACTCTGACTGGGCTGTGACACACCAGCTGTACAGTAGTTAAGGTGCACGTGTTGATGAATTGATTAAATTCAGTCTTTCTGAATACTTGGAATGTTTCTAGGGGTGTCTGTCCACATTCATCTACTAACATTTTAACATTCAACAACTACAGCTCCCATGAGGCTTTAAAAGCGTGCTGATAGCTAAGACTAATGGGATCTTAGTCAACAGCAAGATCACTCCTGAGCCTTAGTCACAGAATCTCAGTCCAAAACAAATAATCATTGTTTTATACGTTTACATAATGTGTTGTAGGGCTGGACCCGAATATTCGACTATTTGTTCGATGGGTAGGTATTTGGTTTTTTAATTTTGGGTGACGGATTTTTTTTTCTTTTCTTTTTTTTTTGTCAATACTGTAGAATAACAGAATCCTTAAAAATTAATTAATTAAACCAAAAGCCATGTGTTACAGCGCAGTGTTTCAATTTTAGCTCATTGACTCTTTACTGCTTTATGTTGTCTTTCCCCACACACACACACACACACACACACACACAATGGAGTTTGCTGAGAGAGAGAGAGAGAGATCTTGTATTCCTCTACAGTCATCTTTAACCTTGTTTGCATTTGCACATCAGTACAGATGTTTACAACTGCCAGATCATTCTGTAGTACTTGAGGTTGTTTTGGTGTCCAGCTATAGTAACATGTTTAATGTGTTTGATGAGACGCACATGAGCTCCTTTCCATTTTATTGTCACTAAGCTCTGATGTGCCAGCTGCTGTTTTGCAGCTGGAGGAATTAAATAATTTAAGCCTTAGAATTAATCCTGGTCAATGGTTCTTTTGGGATTTGATGCCACTCTGAAGTTTAGCTGTTAGGGTGTGCGTTAAGTGAAAGGATGCTTTTTGTGTGGCCTAAATTGGGGAATCCATTGTTTGCAGTACATTTCTGTCCATTTGTTTTCATCTAGACGTGATGAATGAAGCATGAGTGCAGTTAAGAGAAAACATCAATCTGAGAAAGCTCTTGTCAAAGAGTAGCTACTTTTTAGAAAAAGGGGCAAAAGCAAAGCTCACAGTTTTTCTACCGTTATCAGTTGTGACATTCGCCACCATGTGTTTTGAAAATGTCAGTGTTTGCCGCCATCCGATGTTAGCGTCAAAACAGACAGTGTGCCAGACATTGAGTTCAACAGCATCAGCCTCAAGATGAAACTCATTATTTGCTGCTTTAGGTTAAATGTTAGTTAGATGAGCTATGAACACCAGGTAACATATGTTTTATCTCTTTTTATACAATTTTTAGCAGTTTGGTATCCATACATCTTTAAAATAACTGGGTCAACTGGATTTTTTGTCATCTACGTTTTTAGATTTTTACTAAACGTAGCAGATAATGTATAATGTGTCAAAGAAAAAGGGTACTACGTGTTGATTTATTGTGATGTGAGCCTAATTGAATAAGTGAAATGAGAGTATTTTGTCTCCCCTAACTTGGGAACATAAGATGTGGTACCTTTTTTTTCACTTTTTTAGAAAATGCTTATTGGATTTTCTGGGGGGTTAAGAACCATTGTTTAACCTCCTTTTATATAAGTATGCCTGAGTGCTCTGGCTGTTTACTGTAGGCCCAGACTCATTTTTTTATTATTATTTATTAACCAATAAACACGAAACAAGGTTGTATCAAAGTAATGGTGCTGGTGTAAAGATTGGTCGTACCTTGAGCTGAGACGGGCTTTAATGAGGTTGGATACACACAGCATCCATCAAAATACATGTTACTGCAAACACACACACACACACACACACACACACACACACACACACGCACGCATTCTGCACGCACAGCATCTGCAAAATGTTATCACACACACCAGGCTGTTCATCATGAACCATTCGTACATAAAGTTACGAAAAGTAAACCACTGTAAATTTCTTTCATGTAATTTAATGTTTTTATTACTGTATGCACCACATTGACTGCTGCTTTATAAGACCGCGTAGGGAAGGACGTTGGGGTGGATGGGTGGGTCATTAAATACAGCCAGGGAGCAGAGGATACCTCCCGGGGGGGGGGGAAATAAAGACTTTCACCCAGGAAGCCGGCTCCCAGTAGCCTATTGTCGGCTAAACTCATCTACCAACGGCCGCTGATAAGACCGACCGCTTACGGAGCTCTGTAGCCGGCGTCACATGACCAGCCAGTGGTCACCTAATTTCATAGGATAACGTCACAGAATTGGCGTGAGTACATTTCCGTATGATATCATACGAACCCGTTGCGCACGCACACATGCATGCGTCTTATATGACGCAGAGATGGATTATGGGTTGTTGTTTTAAAGCGTCATGCTTCACAAGACCAGCAAATCTATTGCACCCAGTCATGCCAGCTCTAATCTCCAAATGAATGCTGCACTGATGGAGAAAAGAGCAGCTTATTCCTGTCACTGTCGGCACCGGATGATTATGAGGCTGCTTTTGTCTTAGCTATACTATATATATATTTTTAAACATAAGCAGTAATGTAGTGTTATATAAAAATGTTAATTATTTTCTAAGAAAATGAAGCAGCAGCAGGCTGCATTGCACATGTATGACTTCCAAAAGGCAGCCAAACAACACGGTTTGAACATTTTTCTATAGTAAACATTTTTTATTGTTATACGCAACAAGCTCATGTGTATGAGTCGGATGGTCTGTGATGTTTCATTCCTACTGTACACACTGTGACAGAACCAATAGATCCCACTCACTGTCGATCACTTGTATTAACGTTTGGTCCTCAGAATAATTTTCAAGTTCAAGTGATCAGCAGTAGAGCTGCAAAGATTAATCATTACTTAATTAGTTGTCAACTCTTAAATTAATCGCCAGCTATTTTGATAATCAATTAGTCGGTTTGAGTCATTTTTTTAAGACAAAAGTAAAAATTCTTTGATTCCAGCTGGTTAAATGTGAATATGTTCTAGTGTCTTCTCTCCTCTGTGACAGTAAACTGGACATCTTTGAGTTATGAACAAAACAAGAGATTTGAGAGTCATCTTGTTTTTTTTTGGGAAACTCTGATCCACATTTTTCTGACATTTTATAGACCAAACAACTAATAGAATCGACAAAATAATCAACAGATTAATCAACTATGAAAATAATCGTTAGTTGCAGCCCTAATCAGCAGTGTGCAGGATCTTTTACCGTCAGTTTATGACCTAACTGTCTATATGGTTGCTTTCACACCTGCCTTGTTTGGTTTCGTTTAAAACTCTGGAGCGTTTGGTCGGATAGTCCGGTACGTTGGGGCCGGTCTGAAAGCTCATCCCAATTCTGGTGCGGATCAAACAAACAAACACTGGTCCACTTAAAATCTGGGGTCTCAGTTCGCTTTCAAGTGAACTAGAGTTCTGTTCACTTCAGGTGAGAACGCGATCCGACCCCAAACACAGGAAGTGAACCAAAAACAGAGCATTTACTAGCCCGCAATTTCAATCTTACACACAATTTACTTAAATATGATTTAAGGGATGATAACTTTCAGATCCATAAGCTGTTCTGAGTAGAGATGGCCCGATACCATTTTTTGCTTCCCGATACCTGAACTTGCCTATTGACCGATACCGAGTACCGATCCGATACCAGTGTGTCATATATTTTATTATGTTTTAACAGCTGTATACTACTATCCCTGTATGGATGTGGTATTATTTCTGTCTTTGTCTGTCTGGCTCAGGTTAAACTCTTTGTGAAACATGAACAAACACCAACAATGAATGCCACAGAACTTTCTTTTATTCTCCAGTTTGACAGTCAGTTATAACGGAAAAATAACATAAATAAACTACTTTAATGTAGATTTTCTTTAGGGCTTTATTACGTGGTATTGGATCGGTGCATAAACTCCAGTACTTCCCGATACCGATACCAGCGTTTTAGGCAGTATCTGAGCCGATACCGATACTGGTATCGGTATCGGAACATCTCTAGTTATGAGCACACATCGCTGGTCGTCTGTGTGACATCATCATCTCTCCTTCACTCGTCTGTCAGCTGCTCATTGTTTGCCTTCTTCTAAAATATTAGAAACACTGAAGCAGAACCAGAAAACCCGAGACGTTATAAATGTGGTGTTGCTCCGTTATTTTTTAGACCATAAGTGTCGGCGAGTTTCGGATATTCTGTCCAATAAACAAGCAACCGTTTCGATCACATGACGTGTGTTTACAGTGTCTGATGCGTTTGACATAGTTAAGTGTGAACGCAAACCGAACCAAATGAAAAATGCAACTTCACCCCCAAATCACACCGAGTCCACCGAACCATAGGTGTGAGTGCGCCCTATGACTCTCTAGGGTGCAAGAGCTTTGTAGTGAGTGACACCTACAGTACAAAATCCCCCAAAACAAGTTGTCTTTTGTTTCAATGTTTGGATTTCACCTCCATATTTAAGCCATTTGCATCTACTCTGCTGTTGTTAAATAAACAGAATCATCAGTCCAGCAGTCAGTGGTGGAGACAGGGGAATGTGTTTCTAAGCAACATCAGGGAAGATATTTAAAAAGCATGTATCACCTCACCAGGATACATGGGCTTTGTGATACAAAAGGTTTTGCTTCATGAGGCTATCATGTGTGTTTATGCATGATGTGATGTGAGCGGCTCACTGGAGCAAGCCAGAGAGGTGAGCAGAGGAAAGATTAGTATATATAAATTAGGGCTGGGTATCGCCACTGACCTCCTAAATCGATTCCGATTCACAAGGTTCCCGGTTTGATTACATTTTCAATTGGCGATCCACTGTCGATTAGATATTTACAAAACCAATTTTTCTTGGATATGAAAGAGATTCTACAATTGTACAATGTTCGCTCTAACCTGCTGCATTATTAAAAGTATTCATGTTTACATTAAGAATGGATCCCAAAACAGTTCAATTAATTTTTCTTTCAGTTTAACATGACCACACAATAAAGTGCAGCTCTACTGTACAGACTCTACTCTGACATGGCCGTGACAGTTTTTCCCTCGCCAAAATGTAGCTTAACTTTGGAGCATTTTTTAACCTTCTTGAAAGCATGACATAGATGTTACCAATGGATTCCTTCTTGTTTCATATGATACAGACAGAGATCAATTCTGGATTTTATGAATCGATATTGGATCATCCAAATGACAATTCGGAAAAATCTATTTTTTTAAACCCAACCCTATAATTAATCCTGCTCATTAGAGCTTCAATCTGATTAGTTTTATACCCAGTGATGGCGAGTGATGGGAGAGAGACAAAGTGACGAGACAACTGAAGCATTTAGGTAAAGTTTCGGGCATTTTAAATTACATGTCCAGCTGGTATTTAAATGTTAAAGGTCAGAGTTGTTGTGCAGGCTTTACCTTGTGGTTGGTCTCTGTACATGATGTGCAAATGATGAAGCTCCTTTCTCAACAATTAAAGCAACAACAAAAAAAGCTGCGAGGACACAAAAAGCACTTTAGTCTGCTGAACTGCTGCAGCAGGAAACATTTTAACATAGTTGGACGTATTAGCAGCCAAGAGAAAACACAGGAACACCAGAAGGGGAGGAAAAGGGTATGAGAGAGGAAGGAGGAGAAGAGTATAACAGCCCAGAGTAAAAATAGAAGGAAGTTGGCAACATCATGGGGCAATGAAGCAGAGCATGTTCTTTCAGTTCAATCCAGGTTACACTACCCAGTTTCCCTCTACATGGATGGAATAAGTATAAATATTTTTGATTGATTGATTTTTTTTTTCTCCAATCACTCTGGGAGAAAAATAGAAACGACTAACTCTTGCAGGAAATTCAATGTTGACTAAATCATTGCAACAGCAGAAAAAGTCCTTAAAGCTTTAGTGTGTAACTTTTTGATACTAATGAACGTCCGTTACATTCAAGCCGTTGCCAAATGAGTTGCTACAAAGCTAATTAAGGCTATCAGCTCCACACAACTCTCTCTGTGTTTCTCAGTATGACTATGTTCAGAAGGCGTTCGGTGACTTTCACGCGCAGAAGCTCGAGTGAAGATAATGGCCTCTTCTGAAGAGTCCATCATGTTTTTTTAACCCTCCGTGTCCTCCTTGGCTACTAGCAACTGCGTGGAGGAGGGGTGGGGGTGTGTGCGCGATCACATAAGGCTTGTATTATGTGGACGCGTCGACAGTGTTGTTGTAATTACTTAATTTCTCATGGGGGAGACAGAAAATACGCGCTATTGCTTTAAAAAAAAAAATGCTCAAAACTCTTGCCCTGGAGCTTGGAGACAAACTTGGACGACAGATCAGTCATTGCGTTTACATGCACAGCATGTTAAGTGAATAACCGAGTTATACCAGTTCTCCCCGTATACATGAGCGGGGAAGAATGATGGGAGTAACTACCTCCGGTACAGTAGGGGGTGTTAAATTTAACAACTTAATGTTTCATTCACACACTCTTGTCACAGCATATGAAAAGCACAATGCTCTCGCCAGATGACTGACAACTTGTTTGGCTCATTGTATCTGTAACCAGCATTGGGTGGAATTAGCAAGCTAACGTTAGCCAGCGGCCGCAACGGGGGCTGCTCGGTCCCTCCACTTTTTTGCCGAGACACAGCGTTGACAGCCCCGGAGATGGACAATCTGTTTAGCCATCTCCCGGTGTCCGCTGCTGCCTCGTCGGGGAGTAAAACAGATGGACCCCAGGCTCTTTGCTGCCCATGGCCCGGTGCTGATTTGGCCAACACTGTTTTGTTGTATCATAGCAATGATTTGTATTATTTTTTATTTTAAAACCAGGAAGGAGTGGCCTGTTTTAAACCCTAATGTCTTGTAAGATAAATGAAATCTTGGATCTATTTTTATTGAAGCAGCCGTTTAAATAAGGAGGCAAAGGAGCGCCGCCGGTCACCACAATGTTGTTTGCCTTCTTCATCCTTCAATTTTTGTAGATGCATTTCATACTTGGTGAAGAAAATCGTTTTTTTTGTGCTTCAGTGGCATTACCAAACCAGCAGATGATGCAGAAAGATAAACCAGGTTCCATAAAGGCACAGTTGGAGCATTTTGTTGTGGACATTGAAGGATGTCCTTAGTTATCCTCTAGAGTCAATTTCATTGGTTTGTGCAATTGCACAACGAATAGGACTTGGTACTGTATTCAATACTTTTTAGGCACCGACCAAATTGCCTCTAAAGTATCGAGGATCGAAAAATGCCTCGTCATTCAATACCCAATTTCAATACTTAAGGAGTAAATCTCATCAGCAACAGTGAGCCAATAAGCATGCCGCATGCTTCTACCAAGATCTAATAATGTTTGTGAATGGCTGTCTAACGTCACACGTCGTACAGACACTCAGGAAAAACTCTACGTTACACAGAGAGACGGGCTCACGTAGTAGGAGCTGAAAAATAAATAAAAATGTTTGTGCCATAATGTTGTAATTTCTTTTTGTTTTATAAAATTGGTATCAAAAAAAGTATCTTTAGGAACCGGTATCGAAGTCAAGGTGTTGGTATCGGTACCGGTATTGAAAACGTTTTAACGATACCCAGCCCTAACGACGATAGAGGTGTCCCGCTTCAGGGCCGATCCGGGCATATTTTAATGGATCAATATAACATAAAGCTGATCAAAATCAGATCCTATCTTTACTGAACTCTACGGTTTGTCCACCTCAGCCTGCTGGGGCTGCAGCGCCGCTCTACTTAATGAGACGGCTCTACAGTGCGATCATTTCCCTGCATATGAGCGTGAAAAAATGGTTTGATTTCCCCCGGTGACAATGACTCTGTTCTGACATCCGGGTTGCAAAAATCCGCTGAGCTCTGGCGTTTAACTAACCCATTATTTCTCCTCTCTCTTACAACATTCAGTAAGCGGCTTCTCGGTTTCTTTGTACCCGTCGCTTTCACCGGTTGAAATGACAAACCTCCTCGGCCGCTGGTCATGTCAGCTGTCGCCAATTAAAGTGAAGTCCGTGAGTAGGTTGATAACATGCCAAAACAAAAGCTGTCTGTTGTCGAGTTTGTGTGCTCTGTGCAGCCGGCGTCTCAGCCAAAGATGGTTTATGTTATAGAATCTGTGTAGGCTGGTCTGCGGGGAGATTCTTCCTCTGTCCTTCTCGTTGTTTAATTGTGTCTGTTATCTTGTCTTGTCTGTGTTGGGTGATTTTTTTTTTTATAGTTTTTTTTACGCCTGATGTCACCTGGCTGGAAATGTCCCCTTGGGGACAATACAGATTGATTAGTTGAACGGTGTGTTGTTAAATTTGGATGCAACCCAATGTTTCAGTGTATTTCCACGCACAACCATTTCTAGGGTTTACAAAGAATGGTCTGAAAAAAGGTAAAACATCCAGGATGCTGCAGTCCTGGGGGGCCAAAATGCCTTGTTGATGCTAGAGGTCAGAGGAGAATGGGCCGACTGATTCAAGCTGATAGAAGATCAACTTTGACTCAAATAACCACTTGTTACAACCGAGGTCTGCAGCAAAGCATTTGTGAAGCCACAACACGAACAACCTTGAGGCGGATGGGCTACACCAGCAGAAGACCCCAACGGGTACCACTCATCTCCACTAAAAATAGGAAAATGAGGCTACAATTTGCACGAGCTCACCAAAATTGGACAGTTGAAGACTGGAAAAATGTTGCCTGGTCTGATGACTCTCGATTTCTGTTGAGACATTCAGATGGTAGAGTCAGAATTTGGTATAAACAGAATGAGAACATGAATCCGTCATGCCTTGTTACCACTGGGCAGGCTGGTGGTGGTCTTGGTGTAATTTCGCCTTCAGAACTGCCTTAATTCTTTGTGTCATTGATTCAACAAAAGGTGCTGGAAGCATTCTTTAGAAATGTTGGCCAATATTGATAGGATAGGGTCAAACACAGTATTAGTATGGTGCTCCTAATAATCCTTTAGGTGAGTGTATATAAAGGTAAAGTGGCAATATAAGGGTGAAATACCTACAGTGCCTTGCGAAAGTATTCGGCCCCCTTGAACGTTTCGACCTTTTGCCACATTTCAGGCCTCAAACATAAAGATATAAAACTGTAATTTTTTGTGAAGAATCAACAACAAGTGGGTCCCAATTATGAAGTGGAACGAAATTCATTGGCTATTTCAAACTTTTTTAACAAATAAAAAACTGAAAAAGTGGGCGTGCAAAATTATTCAGCCCCTTTACTTTCAGTGCAGCAAACTCTCTCCAGAAGTTACAAATCTACGAAGACCCGGCCGTCCCTCTAAACTTTCAGCTCATACAAGGAGAAGACTGATCAGAGATGCAGCCAAGAGGCCCATGATCACTCTGGATGAACTGCAGAGATCTACAGCTGAGGTGGGAGACTCTGTCCATAGGACAACAATCAGTCGTATACTGCACAAATCTGGCCTTTATGGAAGAGTGGCAAGAAGAAAGCCATTTCTTAAAGATATCCATAAAAAGTGTTGTTTAAAGTTTGCCAAAAGCCACCTGGGAGACACACCAAACATGTGGAAGAAGGTGCTGTGGTCAGATGAAACCAAAATCGAACTTTTTGGCAACAATGCAAAACGTTATGTTTGGCGTAAAAGCAACACAGCTCATCACCCTGAACACACCATCCCCACTGTCAAACATGGTGGTGGCAGCATCATGGTTTGGGCCTGCTTTTCTTCAGCAGGGACAGGGAAGATGGTTAAAATTGATGGGAAGATGGATGGAGCCAAATACAGGACCATTCTGGAAGAAAACCTGATGGAGTCTGCAAAAGACCTGAGACTGGGACGGAGAGATTTGTCTTCCAACAAGACAATGATCCAAAACATAAAGCAAAATCTACAATGGAATGGTTCACAAATAAACATATCCAGGTGTTAGAATGGCCAAGTCAAAGTCCAGACCTGAATCCAATCGAGAATCTGTGGAGAGAACTGAAAACTGCTGTTCACAAACGCTCTCCATCCAACCTCACTGAGCTCGAGCTGTTTTGCAAGGAGGAATGGGCAAAATTGTCAGTCTCTCGATGTGCAAAATTGATAGAGACATACCCCAAGCCACTTACAGCTGTAATCGCAGCAAAAGGTGGCGCTACAAAGTATTAACTTAAGGGGGCTGAATAATTTTGCACGCCCAATATTTCAGTTTTTTATTTGTTTAAAAGGTTTGAAATATCCAATAAATTTCGTTCCACTTCATGATTGTGTCCCACTTGTTGTTGATTCTTCACAAAAAATTACAGTTTTATATCTTTATGTTTGAGGCCTGAAATGTGGCAAAATGTCGAAAAGTTCAAGGGGGCCGAATACTTTCGCAAGGTACTGTACCCACACTGGATGCTTAATCCTCGCCGTCCCTAGCAGTTGGGTGAAATGTAGTGAAGTGAGTAACTGAAGTGGATGCACACATTACTGCCCAAGTGCAAAACAAAAATTATAGCACTTTATCACAAACATATAGCTTCTAAAATGCACTGAACGTTGCAGATTGATGATATGTAATGGTGTGTAAAAATGTGTAATGGGGGTTTTCCATTAACTGTTGTAGTGGAGCTTCTTCTTGGCCAACAGACTGGTAATAGCAACATGTCAGCAGATTTATAGACTTCTGCTGGCTACATTAAGTTAAACATGATACCACTGCCAACTGTTTCCATTCACATACGGTACTGTATACACAATAGGAGGGTAAGTATGTATGAGGACATACAGTGACCGTGTTAATTTCAGTAGTGTTTGACTAGTTCACAAACACCCACAGACTGACTTTACAGTTTACGTGGCCATCAGTCACGTAAACTTGTCTCAGATGTCCTCAGCTGACAAAAAGATAATTCCCAGAGCCGTCTCCAGGGAACATTAAACAAAACAACTTACTGGAAAATGAGGAGATGCCAAGAATCTGAGGACAATGAGAACATGCTTTGCCAGTTGAACACTTTTAATGTCAAGCAGCCGTAGAAGGAAGTGGTGTGTTTAGATAAGCAGTAGGGGTGTAACAGTTACAGTTAAGTTCATACCTCAGTTTATCTTTATCTTTTATCTTTTATTCGGATCCCTATTAGCTGCTAACAATGTAGCAGCTACTCTTACTAGGGTCCACATAAAACAATCACAACATACAATTTTACATACATTTAACCCTCCTGTTGTCCTCGGGTCAAATTTGACTCATTTTCAAAAGGTTTCTATATCAGAAATTTGGGTTTCTTTCAACCAAAAATAAATAACGTGGATGGTTAGTTTCCTATAACGCTCTTCACAAGTAAAATAAATGTTCAGTTCACTACTTTCATTGAATTTGGGTGTTTTATTCAATTTTATAGCATTTGAAAATTGATAAAAGAATGTTGAGTGAGTAAAATGTTGGAAAAAAAACAAAAAGGTCAAAAAAAAGCGCAGAAACGTGACAAGAAACTTGGAAAAACAGTGACAAAAACATCAGGAAAAGTGAAAAAAGTGTCGAAAAAGACCACCAAGATTTAATTTTAAATTTTGACCCAGAAATACAAAATTGCATGATCGAGTGGAGGGCCAACACAAGGGTTAAAACAAGACATATAAGAAGAATATCATTGTGTACATGTTTCGTAAGTTAGTGTCAAATAGAATATCACATTCTGACAATAACATCACAATCTCCATACCGCATATAATCTGTTCTACAGTACATGCACCGAACTGTGACCCACATAACTATTAAAACCTATACAGATAGATAATGCATACAAATAGATTGAATTGCTATTAGAAAAATAGTAGTTAAAAATAAGATTCTTGAGGATTATAATTTTAAAGTTTTCACTCAAAATCTCCTCTTTTCTGATTTTGTCTCACCTATTTCTACTATCATCAGTGATTGCATTTCCCAGCAGGCCTTTTGACAATCCCGGAAGAGTCTGTTTGGGCCAGTGGTATTAAGTTGTTAAGAATCACTGTGCCCATACTTCAAAATGCAATAGGACATGTTTCATTTTCTCTCCGATAGAGATGCTAGATATGAGATGAGATCGTACACGGTCAGGCTGAGCAGGATGCAGCTCAGTAGCCGAGAGACTTGGTGTCGGCATCGTGTTATTATACCTCCCATTCCCCGGCACCACAGCACGCTGCATGGCTTTCTAATCTCATCTAATCATCATCATCATCATCATATTCTTTATTCAGGACACACACAAATGGTCCATAGCACAATACAAAAACATAGCAAAATACAAACCTGTGTGTTCATACGAAATGGATGATCCATAGCTCAACTTGTTGCTTCTACAGACCAATACGTTGCTGGTAAACATATTGTTTTCAACCCTCCATCACTCTGTTTCCAGTCCCTCCACTGTGTCTGCCAGTATGGTTGGCTGATCTTACATTCCCAACAACGTCTGCAGATTACATTTGAATGTCAAGGAAATGGTTTCCACCAAACCATGTCATCATAACCCCACAGAGAGAAATTGTGGGCAAGTGTGTGAAGATAAGAGCAGGATGGTTTAGTAGCATTAGTTTTATGATGCATTTTGAATAATATCAGGGAGGTGTATTGGAGTGTAAAACTCTGCTGTGTCTCACAGCGGCGGGCTTTGACATATTACTACTTTTACTCGACAAGCTACTTTTATACGATGACTGTAGTTACCTGATTTTTGAAAAGTCTGTCTGAGGCTCATAAGATACGAGAATTTTCACAAACGGCTAAATGAAGCTGGTGACTGTTACTGCTGATGGACCGCTAACGTGAGCGCGAGTGGCTGCTGCAGTACAGTCAAACCGCTAGCAAACTAAATCTCACCCTAAAGATCAAACGGTTGCCTATAAACAGGCTGATTAATTACAGACAGCACTAAACGATACCTAGTCACTCATTCCATGTGTAGTGTAGTGGTCTGGATAAGAAACATCCGGCCTGGGGAAGACTGGACAGGGTTTCCGCAGGGTCTTAAAAAGTCTTTAAAAGTCTAAAATTTAAAAATCAAAATTTTAGGCCTTAAAAAGTCTTAAATTAAAATAAAGTATTGTGTTCTAGGTCTTAAAGTGCTCATATTATGCTTATTTTCAGGTTCATAATTGTATTTAGAGGTTATATCAGAATAGGTTTACATAGGTTTAATTTTCAAAAAACACCATATTGAGGCATCTCACTTTTGTTCCATCTTTGTTGGGAGTCGCACATGAGCAGTAGCTAGGTAAGGACTACTAGCCAGTCAGAAGCAGAGTATGAGGGCGTGCCCTGACAGTACCTAAGTAAGGACTACTAGCCAGTCAGAAGAAGAGTCTGAGGGCGTGCACTGACAGTAACTAGGTAAGGACTACTAGCCAGTCAGAAGCAGAGTATGAGGGCGTGCCCTGACAGTACCTAGATAAGGACTACTAGCCAGTCAGAAGCAGAGTATGAGGGCGTGCCCTGACAGTACCTAGGTAAGGACTACTAGCCAGTCAGAAGCAGAGTATGAGGGTGTGCCCTGACAGTACCTAGGTAAGGACTACTAGCCAGTCAGAAGCAGAGTATGAGGGCGTGCCCTGATAGTAGCTAGGTAAGGACTACTAGCCAGTCAGAAGCAGAGTATGAGGGCGTGCCACGCTAGCAGCTAGGCGAGCATTATAACGTGTGTTACAAAGTGACCATGTTTGTCTCTGAAGTAAAGGCTGGACTACAATAGAGCAGTTTGGAGCAGTTTGTGAACAGTGTTTTCTGTTGGAGATGGTAAGTCCCTTTGGGGTGGACTTTGGGCTTTTTCATTTTGTAAACCTATAACATGCACAAAAAAGATATATAACCCAATAAAGGAAAGGGAAAAAGCCAAAAAGCATAATATGAACACTAATTTTCCTACACCCATGCATGCTACCTCTAATGCTCTTCTTTTTTTTTTTATTACGTGGTGTTGTAGTTCTTTCTTTCACTACTCCAAATATAATTTTGCTGTTGTACGACTGCAAATGAGATCAACGTGCAACTTATATTGCAGCCAATCAGCTTTTGTGTTATTGGCGCGAGTCTCTTTGGGATTGTACCACAGACATAAAACAGATTATATTCTTCAGCTATAGGGAAGTGCAAGTTTAGCGATACTTGGCTTGATTAAAACTGAAACAGGGCTTAGTTGATGTTGTGATAAAGGTCTTAATTTTCATTCATAATGGTCTGAAAATGGTCTTAAAAAGTCTCAAAGTTTGACTTGGTGAAACCTGCAGAAACTCTGCTGGAAGACTGAAGGGACACGATGGCAATGAGCCTTCATTATTAAGGTATCGCGAATGCTCAGCTCAGGTTCAGTTATGGTCGCAAAATTAGAATATAATAATTTATTGTCTATAAAACAAAACATTGTTTAACATCAAAATGCATTGACATCTATCTACAGCAGTGGTTCTTAAACCTTTTTCAATAATGTACCCCCTTTGAAGTATTTTTTTTTTCAGCCAAGTTCCCCCCAGACCAGTTCAAAACATTTTCTGTAGAAAAAGAAGCCTATTAAAAGAGGTACAACCCAGAGCTGCGTTTTCAGCTTCTGATTTATTAAACAACAACCTTGTTACTCCAGAACACTTAAATTCGACATTTCAAATGTTAATTCATTATTATAGTATTATTATTTTAGGAATAATGAATGACAAAATAATGTACTCCAAAATACCCCCATTTGAGAAACACTGATCCACAGGATTTATTTCATTCCCCCAGAAAGCGGCGCCACCTTGACGTTCTTCGCAGCATTTGGATGTGCCGGTCTGATGTATAGATGATAATAAAAACGGTCCAATGAAAGACATAGCAGATGACTCCCAATGTCAGTTGGTTCCACAGTTACACTTGTCTTTTTCACGATAACCGTCATCACGATTGTTTATGATACACCTTATGCATTATGCATTTATTAATGTCTTATTAGTCTAAAGCACATTCATTGTTTTTTTACGAACTACAAAGGCAGACAATACAAATGTAGAAAATCACAGTGTTCCTCTGGGCTTCCTCTGTCGCTGAAACCTGACAAACCATATCACCTCCTTCTTTTTACTGTCAAATGTGCTCCGCCTCCTGCCTGCAGCAGACTGTCAGATATTGTAAATCATATGTCTTGCATTATGTTTCATGTCCCCTAAGTCACATATACATTGATGTCAATTAGCATATGGCTTTGGGGGCACTCACAAATGCCACAGCTTCATAGCTAATGCGTCTCGGAAATGTCAACTCTTATCTTCAGGCCTGTTGTGAGCGAGACGATGAGTGACGCTGACCTCGGGGCCAGGCCGGAGTCTGAAGCTTGCTTTGCCATCTGTCTGTGTGTCTGGTCATGCTAATGTTGCCATAATGTCCCTTTAATACAGTTTATCATTTAGTTAGTGTAAGCGCTGAACGGAGCCCTGGTGCCTCTGCAAAACGGCCTCGGAAAGGAACTTGTTTTGGTGGAATATGTGTACGTTCAAAAGTAGTTTTAGTCGTGCAACAGAAAACTCCGATTGGACAGATAGTCTAGCTAGCTGTCTGGATTTACCCTGCAGAGATCTGAGGAGCAGTTCCTCACAAATCAGCCGGAGGTTAGAACGCCAACACAAAAAGAAGCGGAAGGTAACGGACATCCGGCCGAAAAGAAAGACATAGGGCGGCATTTCAGGCGGCAACGGAGCAATCCCGGAAGTGGAAGGTCGTGGATAGAGAGTATTGAAATTTAAATATTTATACGATTGATCTAAGATATGGCTTCCTGCATCAATACATTTTGCCTTTCTTTTTCATTATCTGCTCTTCTGTGGCCTCGTTTGGTCCAACTAGCAAATCACCAGTGTGAGATGATTTGCAGGTTTACAGATAAGACTCTTCCTTTACTCTAGTTACAGTAACACACAGGCTGATCAGAGTGCAAATGAGCATCTGAGGAAATGAACCACAGATCAATTTGTCCAATAATGATTCATGATTCATTTGTGATTGTGAATGAGATCAATTATAGTAATTTACATCCAATTACTTCTTCTCTTACTCTGCTGTTTTTGTTTCTGGTTTAAAGAAGGAAAGAAAGAAAGTTAATGTGCTGAGATTTAAGGAATGATAAGGAAAAGTGTGTGTTGACTGATGTTGTCTGAATAAGGAATTGGCTTGAATACACAGGATGCGATATCAATGATTAAATATGTTCTCTAAATGGTTTCTGTATCTGTTGTGATGAGATAATGCGGTGGCTTTTACACTTCAGCGGGTGTTGGTATCGTCTTTGTCGTTGCGAGGTGGTTCAGAGAAATAATTACATTTCTGTGTAGTTTCATTTAATAGATAACATTTGTCCCATTTGTCTCCCTCTCTTTTTTTCCCTCTCTCTCTCTCCGCTGCACACTCGCTAACGTATGGGCTGCTGCTGTGTACACAACATGCAGTGTGTGTGTGTGTGTGTGTGTGTGTGTGTGTGTGTGTGTGTGTGTGTGTGTGTGTGTGTGTGTGTGTGTGTGTGTGGCTGCGCCACTAGGTACCCAAACCATCACGCGACACGTGTGCAAAAGCCAACGAGCGGACGCCCGTCCCCTGCGCCAACTCTTCTAGTCTATGGTCAGCTTGTCCAGATGCTCTCCACATTGTTTTTATGTTCATACAGTCAGGCTGTCCGTAAAACAGCGTAGGTGCTGTGCCTAAGCCGCGTAATGGCAGGGAAAACCCTGAGATGTTGGCCATATCGCCACGCCTTACTGGTGGGTCCAGTAGCTGCTGTGTGGGAGCACTTGAGGAGCTGTATGAAGTGTGTCACATCCATCTACACATAAGCCATCTGTGCGAGACACACACACACACACACTAATTGTTCCCATTTGCATAAATCGGCAGAGTGAGGAGATTTCAGTCGAGCAGAAGGGGAGATGTGATATTTTGTCTAGGATAAAAATGTATGGATGTAAGGATCCGATATCAGAGAGCTTTCTGTTCTATAATCCAAACCGTGTGTAGTACAAAACTAAGCTGGCTGATTAACATCTATTCTTCCCCCTTTAATGTT